>NC_092105.1:26518349-26717931 GCF_045679555.1 Salvelinus alpinus | reverse complement strand
ATCTGTAGACTCCGTCTCATGCTACCACTAGAGTGAAAGCACCGCCAGCATTCAAAATTGACCAAAACATCAGCCAGGAAGCATAGGAACTGAGAAGTGGTCTGTGGTCACCACCTGCAGAACCATTCCTTTATTGGGGGTGTCTTGCTAATTGCCTATAATTTCCACCTTTTGTCTATTCCATTTGCACAACAGCATGTGAAATTTATTGTCAATCAGTGTTGCTTCCTAAGTGGACAGTTTGATTTCACAGAAGTGTGATTGACTTGGAGTTACATTGACTTGGAGTTACATAAAGTGTTCCCTTTATTTTTATTTTTTTGAGCAGTGTATTTTTCAATTGCGCTGTGATGTTGAACTTTTTTTTTAACCTTTCTAAATGGTATAGTATCCACAGATTGTGAGCTAAAAATGAAAAAGATTCCTACGAGTATCAATATATTATTTATTATTACTATGGCTTTTCAAATTGCCCAACACTGCTATTTGTAAGGTTAATTTTAAGTGCAAGTTGTGATTTTTTTTTAACCATTCCTGAACCTGTGACCAGAAACAAGCTACATAGGGGCAATACCAGAAATATTGATTCTGTCTCTTCGCAGCAAAAATCTCTTCCCATTTATTTTGTAACCTGTATGGCGCAGCTGTCAACATTTTCGTCCTCAAATGAAACTGGTATATTTTTCTATTTATGCCAGTTCCTTTCAGCCAATTTGTATCTTTAATATATGGCAGGCAAACAAGTTCCTTACCTTCTCCCTTTTCCACTTGACTCCTCCATTTTTGTGGTAGTGCTGCAATCAGTTGGTTTTACATTTGGATTGAGCAGATATTCCCATATATTTTTAATAACTGCATATGTGACATAACTCCTCCGTTTCTATTCATAATATCATTAATAAATGTAATACATTTAAAAAAACAAAAATCCACAAAGAATGTTTTTTATTAATCAGTATATTTGAGTTTAACCATAGCATTTGCTGTAATATTTGTTCTATATTTTCTGGAGGACAAAACTGAAATTGTAACCAGCTTTGTATGGCTTAAGAAAGGGTGATACTTTAAACAAAATGTCATTTTCAATTAGTCAGAAATGAGAAGTTATAATCTGTATGAAGGCAAAAAGGGCATGTTTGAACAAAGGATGAGCCTTTCTTAATAATCTACTGGAGAACCATTTTGGGTTTAAGTATAACTTATGTATGAAGCTTTTAGTGAGAGGTTTAAAGCTTTAATATTTAATAATTTTAGCCACCCAAACTCATATTCATTATATAAATAGGCACGTTTAATTTTGTCTGGCTTAGCATTCCAAATAAAATGAAATCTTTTTTGCTCATATTATTTAAAAAAACGAGTCATCTGGAGTAGGTAGTGCCATTAGTAAATAAGTAAACTGTGATAGGACCAAAGAGTGATTTTTCCATACATAGACAAGTATTTACCTCTCCATGTTGCAGAATCCTATCTATTTTTGCAAATTTTCTATTGAAATTAATTGTGGTAAGTTCATTTATATTTTTTGAGATGTGAATACCAGGTATGTCTACTTCATCATCCTCCCATTTTATTGGTAACCTACAAGGTAGTGTAAACACTATTTTTAAATGATCCAAAATGTAATATGGTACACTTGTCATAATTAGGTTTTAATCCTGAGAGGCTAGAAAAGTGATCAAGATCTTCAATGAGACTGTGCAGGGACCAGATTGTGGACTTCAGCATACATCGACACTTTTGTTTTTATCCCCTGGATTTCTAACCCCTTGATGTGCTTGTTAGATCAAATTTTAATAGCTAGCATTTCAATGGCCATAATAAATAGATATGGAGACAATGGACAGCCTTGTTTTACTCCTCTTAAAAGCTCAATACTTTCTGAGAAGTAACCATTATTTACTATTTTTCATCTGGGGTTGCTGTACATAACTTTAACCCATTGTATAAGAGAGTCACCAAAATTAAAGTAATCTAGGCATTTATAAATAAATTCTAGTCGTACTTTATCAAACGCCTTTTCAAAATCTGCTATGAAGATCAGGCCTGGTATCTTCAATGTTTCATAATGTTCACTTGTTTCAAGTAATTGTCGTATATTATCTCCAATATATCGTTCATGTAAAAAACCTGTCTGATCAGGATGAACAATATCTCGTAAAAACATTTTTATTCTATATGCTATGCATTTCGCCAGGATTTTCGCATCACAACATTGAAGTGTTAGAGGCCTCCAGTTTTTGAAATGGACTGAATCTTTATACTTACCACCTGGGTCCTGTTTTAGTAGTAATAAAATCAGACCTTCTTGTTGAGTACATGAAAGTCTACCATTTGTATAAGAGTAATTAAAACATGTTAATAATGGATCTTTGAATACATCAAAAAAGGTCTGATATACCTCTCTATCCTGGTGTTTTTCCAGACTGAAAAGATTTTGTTGCCTCAAAAAGTTCTTCTTCTGTAAGTTGGCCTTCACACAGGTCTTTCTGTAAATTTGTTATTTTTACATTATTATTATTATTAGGAAAGAAATCCTTACAGCGACTGCACATGAAGAAACTTTCAAAGTTCTTGAAATTTTCCGTATTGACTAACCTTCATGCCTGAAAGTCAGTGGTGGTTCTAGCTTGTATGGCTCCCTGGGCGAACCCCACCTTCAGCCCCCCCCCCATCTAAAAAAACACCATTCTGCACGAACTGTAGTTTTTATTCAGACATTTGGAACAACACAAATAAATAATAATAACTTTTAAAACTATATACATATAAAAATATATACAAAAATAAGACTCATAAATATCAAAAAGAAGTAACAAAGACAAATAGAAACAGATTTGTGTTGATTTGGCACCCGAGCATCAATAGATTACCCATCCCCCAACACTGTCAACCAAGAGTCAAAACTAAACCAATTCACCTTGGTGGTGTGCAGACTGGTTTTATATTATTCTTAACAATTTCGCACACACCAGAAAAAAATGCAACAATATGTCTGTGAAACTATATATTCACAGTATTATGAATGAATTGTGGTTGATTTGGTAGCATTTCGTAGTGTGATTGATTTTACTAATTGCATTAGTACTGTACAAAGTTAGAGGTGCGCTATTTGATAGATTCCCCCACTCCCCCTACCTCGGGCTTCCAGTGGGGAGACCTGAGGTCAACCTATCCTCGCCCCCCTCCCCATCTTGTACTTCTGAGTGGGAGACCTTCCCAGGCAGTAGCCTGCCTAGCTCACAAACTACAATCAGGGTGCCCATTCCGACAAGGTTAATTGACCCACCCACACGGTGACATGATATCATTGACGTGACGTGCAAAGAGTGATAGAAAACCTATCGCTTTAATGTCACCATTCTAAATGTTTTTGTGCGGGCGCCCAGTGCCGCCCCCGGCATGATGCCGCCCTGGGCGGCTGCCCATGTTGCCTATACCTAAATCCGCCACTGCTTAAAGTAATGATGGACTGTCGTTTCTCTTTGCTTATTTGAGCTGTTCTTGCCATAATATGGACTTGGTATTTTACCAAATAGGGCCATCTTCTGTATACCCCCCCCACCTTGGCACAACACAACTGATTGGCTCAAACGCATTAAGAAGGAAAGAAATTCCACAAATTAACTTTTAACAAGGCACACCTGTTAATTAAAATGCATTCCAGGTGATTACCTCATGAAGCTGGATGAGAGAATGCCAAGAGTGTGCAAAGCTGTCATCAAGGCAAAGAGTGGCAACCACAATCACCCGACCTCAACCCAATTGAGATGGTTTGGGATGAGTTGGACCACAGAGTGAAGGAAAAGCAACCAACAAGTGCTCAGCATGTGCAAACTCCTTCAAGACCGTTGGAAAAGCATTCCAGGTGAAGCTGGTTGAGAGAATGCCAAGAGTGTGCAAAGCTGTCATCAAGGCAAAGGGTGGCTATTTGAAGAATCTCAAATATAAAATATATTTAGATTTGTTTAGCACTTTTTTGGTTACTACATGATTCCATATGAGTAATTTCATAGTTTTGATGTCTTCCCTATTATTCTACAATGTAGAAAATAGTAAAATAAAGAAAAACCCTGGAATGAGTAGGTGTTATAAAACATTTGACGGGTAGTGTATTTCAGATGAAACCATCATGATTGTCAGTTTCCACATGCACTAAATAGTCTATATATTTCTAGTTCTAGCAAAATTGAGATTTGACCTGCACAGAAACTCTCCATTGAATAGATCAGTGGTGTTGTGATGGGTAAATGCAAGTAAATGCAGCTATATTTTGCCTAATAGTTTACCCACCTTGTGCGGAAGAATGCATTGAAAGAATAGGAAACATTACTTCTTTACCCACGACTGGCGATCAGAGTTTACTCACCAAATGTTTTACCACTACATATAGACCCATTTCTTGGCAGCGTCATGAAAAGTTGCACGCCCAGTTCGGAATCAGAAACATCTTTGTTTACCTAGCAGTGGATATGATCACATGCAATTTCAAATGCAGCTCATGCAAGTTAACACATAATCAGATGGTTATCGTCTACAACATCGCAGATTACACAAGCATTTCGCTACACCCGCAATAACATCTGCTAAACACGTGTATGTGATCAATAAAATTTTGTTTGATTTGATGTCATCTGAGGGTTGATTACCTAGCAAGCCAGCGAGGCAAGGTAAAATATCCCAAATAGGGCTAGATAAATCCAGAAGAATAATATACTTGTTGAACATAGCTATAGCCATCAGTTTTGCATGTTTTTATGGTCATCAATCACTGTTAAGTTTGTCAAGGTCCTGACTTTACCGTTAGCCATCCTGCTACAGAGGTTTTTGGTGCAGGATTATTTTTTCCCATTTATTTTACCAGGCAAGTCAGTTAAGAACAAATTCTTATTTTCAATGACAGCCTATGCACAGTGGGTTCACTGCCTTGTTCATGGGTAGAACAACAGATTATTACCTTGTCAGCTCAGGGATTCAATCTTGCAACCTTTCGGTTACTAGTCCAATGCTCTAACCACTAGGCTACCTGCCGCCCCATGTGCATGCATCACCCGAACGGGACACTTGCTTGTAATCAAAATATGTCTCTATAAAAGAGGCTTCATCTTATTACTATTGTTTTCACACCTAGTTTCAAGTGTCAAGTTTTATTAGTCATATGTACAGGATACACTAAGTCCAACGAAATGCTTACTTGCAGGTTCCTTCTCGATAATGCAACAATAATAAATAATAAAAGATAAGAATACGAACAAAGTAAATGGCTTAGTAGAATAGAATAAACATTTTAGCGTAAGTATAATACAGGAAGGCACAATTTATAGTCCAATATTTACATATGTATCAGGGAAAGGGGGGATTGGGGGGCAAGTGTTTAAATTGTGCAGTATTAGCAATTGTAAATGAGTCTGGTAGTAGCAATTGTGATCTGTATGTAACGTGTGTGTGTGTGTGTGTGTGTGTGTGTGTGTGTGTGTGTGTGTGTGTGTGTGTGTGTGTGTGTGTGTGTGTGTGTGTGTGTGTGTGTGTGTGTGTGTGTGTGTGTGTGTGTGTGTGTGTGTGTGTGTGTGTGTGTGTGTGTGTGTGTGTGTGTGTGTGTGTGTGCGCGTGCGTGCGGATAGTCAGTGCAGGGGGTCAGTCCAGTTCAAGTGTTCGGCATTCTTATGCCTTGTAGACATAAACTGTCTCTGAGCCTGTTGGTATCAGACCTCATGCTCTGATACCATCAGCCAGACGGTAAGGGAGTGAACAGCTCGTGGCTGCGGTACTTCCTCAGGCACTGTTTCAAGTAGATGTCCTGGATGGGTGGGAACACGGCCCCAGTGATGTACCACCCGCTGGAGGGCCTTTCGGTTGTGGACCTATACAGTAAGTTGTTGTTTCTCACTAACCTGCAGTTCTCCCTTCAACACAACAGCACACCAGCTCATCAGTGCATGACCATCATTGATTAAGACTGTTCTGTGTAGCAAAACTAGGCCAACCATTTTGAAAATAAATTAGCAACATTTTGATATAACCTGTTTACCACAGCCAATATGAATAATTCATTAACATTTTAATAGCCACCACATCCTAACATTATCAGGCTGACCAATTCACTGCGCCTGCTGCTTTCAAGTTTGTTGGGAAAATCTCATTATAGCAGAAGAGCAAGTGTGTTGCTGCTATCACCGGGTTAATTATCATTGACCCTCTGATCAAGGCAATTTGGCTTAGTTTACATAGCCAGGGTCACAAACCAGTGAGTCAACCAACCCCACAGTCTTAACGAGGAGTATGTAACATTATTAAACACACATTTTAAAGATACCGTGCACTATTTCCCAGAAAACTGAGGCGTTCTGGCAAGATTCTCTGGATGTGTGCATACAATTTATAAGTGTCTTTAAAGCAGCACTTGGTGACTCAAACACTACAGTACCACATTGGTCATGCTGACGGGCTGACAAAATAGAATAATATATTTCCCACACAAGTACAGTATATTTACATATACATCAGTCTCAATAATATATTTCTGTTTTATTACCACTGTGCTGACCCTGTGCTGCACCCAGCCTGTTGTGCCTGTTGTGCTTGTGGTGTGTCTGTTTGGGTACTGACTGTAAAAGCAAAGATATATGTGCAAATAGATAGGACAGATCTGTTATGTTCTGTCCAGACTAAAGCTGGCTCTGTCTGACGTGATGACTAAAGTTTTGATGTGTTTGATGTGTTTACCGCCCAGGGAGTTGCAGGTAAAATGGCCCCAGGACCTGTTTGCTTGCACTCACACTGTTCAATCTCATTGGATAGGGAGTGGGCTACATTTTTTTCTCTGGTATTGCAAAGTTCTAGGATGATAGTGAAACATTTCAATGATAAATAGCTTCACTCTAAAAGTGAAAACAACTGAATGATTAATGATACTGAAAGATGAATGAGGGTATTTCAGATCACAGGATGCTGTGAGATGTTGATTTTTGGCTAATTGGGTGAACCATGAATCTCTTTGGGTGATGATGTGAATAGTGCACCGCAGACCTACTGCATCCCACCCATAGGTTACACAAGATCATGCTAACCAAGGACTAGTGTCGGACACAGGTAAGGGGACATTGAGGCTAAGGACACCAGGAGATACAGAGAGAAACAGAACTATAGCCTTGTGTAACATGGTCTATCTTGTCATGACACACATTGCGTTCTCTTGTAAAGATTATACATGTTATATAACAAGCTATTCAATGTCATGGCTAAACAAATCCAAATAATTGTAATTTCATTAAACATTATCAGATGTAACTATCCTAACAAAACATTTATTCCCCTGTGGATAATGATATAAAAACATCCAATAATGGTGCTTGGAGTGTGAGTGTGGGCTCCCGAGTGGCGCAGTGGTCTAAGGCACTGCATCTCAAGAGGCGTCACTACAGTCCCTGTTTCGAATCCAGGCTGTATCACATGCTGTATCACATACTGCCTTAATTTTGCTGGACCCCAGAAAGAGTAGCTGCTGCTTTGGCAGCAGCTAATGGGGATCCATAATAAATACAAATACATCCGGCTGTGATTGGGAGTCCCATAGGGCGGTCTGGGTTTGGCCGGGGTAGGCCATCATTGTAAATAAGAATTTGTTCTTAACTAACTTGCCTAGTTAAATAAAGGTTAAAAATATACACTGCTCAAAAAAATAAAGGGAACACTAAACTAACACATCCTAGATCTGAATGAAATATTCTTATTAAATACTTTTTTCTTTACATAGTTGAATGTGCTGACAACAAAATCACACAAAAATGATCAATGTAAATCAAATTTATCAACCCTTGGAGGTCTGGATTTGGAGTCACACTCAAAATTAAAGTGGAAAACCACACTACAGGCTGATCCAACTTTGATGTAATGTCCTTAAAACAAGTCAAAATGAGGCTCAGTAGTGTGTGTGGCCTCCACGTGCCTGTATGACCTCCCTACAACGCCTGGGCATGCTCCTGATGAGGTGGCGGATGGTCTCCTGAGGGATCTCCTCCCAGACCTGGACTAAAGCATCCGCCAACTCCTGGACAGTCTGTGGTGCAACGTGGCGTTGGTGGATGGAGCGAGACATGATGTCCCAGATGTGCTCAATTGGATTCAGGTCTGAGGAACGGGCGGGCCAGTCCATAGCATCAATGCCTTCCTCTTGCAGGAACTGCTGACACACTCCAGCCACATTAGGTCTAGCATTGTCTTGCATTAGGAGGAACCCAGGGCCAACCGCACCAGAATATGGTCTCACAAGGGGTCTGAGGATCTCATCTCGGTACCTAATGGCAGTCAGGCTACCTCTGGCGAGCACATGGAGGGCTGTGCGGCCCCCCAAAGAAATGCCACCCCACACCATGACTGACCCACCGCCAAACCGGTCATGCTGGAGGATGTTGCAGGCAGCAGAACGTTCTCCACGGCGTCTCCAGACTCTGTCACGTCTGTCACATGTGCTCATGTGCTCAGTGTGAACCTGCTTTCATCTGTGAAGAGCACAGGGAGCCAGTGGCGAATTTGCCAATCTTGGTGTTCTCTGGCAAATGCCAAACGTCCTGCACGGTGTTGGGCTGTAAGCACAACCCCCACCTGTGGACGTCGGGCCCTCATACCACCCTCATGGAGTCTGTTTCTGACCGTTTGAGCAGACACATGCACATTTGTGGCCTGCTGGAGGTCATTTTGCAGGGCTCTGGCAGTGCTCCACCTGCTCCTCCTTGCACAAAGGCGGAGGTAGTGGTCCTGCTGCTGGGTTGTTGCCCTCCTACGGCCTCCTCCACGTCTCCTGATGTACTGGCCTGTCTCCTGGTAGCGCCTCCATGCTCTGGACACTACGCTGACAGACACAGCAAACCTTCTTGCCACAGCTCGCATTGATGTGCCATCCTGGATGAGCTGCACTACCTGAGCCACTTGTGTGGGTTGTAGACTCCGTCTCATGCTACCACTAGAGTGAAAGCACCGCCAGCATTCAAAAGTGACCAAAACATCAGCCAGGAAGCATAGGAACTGAGAAGTGGTCTGTGGTCACCACCTGCAGAACCACTCCTTTATTGGGGGTGTCTTGCTAATTGCCTATAATTTCCACCTTTTGTCTATTCCATTTGCACAACAGCATGTGAAATGTATTGTCAATCAGTCTTGCTTCCTAAGTGGACAGTTTGATTTCACAGAAGTGTGATTGACTTGGAGTTACATTGTGTTGTTTAAGTGTTCCCTTTATTTTTTTGAGCAGTGTATATTTAAAAAAAAAAATATTCTGTGGTTATCAAAAGCTGCCTTACCATCATTACCTGCTTTATATCCAGCAGTGCGTTTGTGAGTTCATGTTGTTTAAACAATATCACAGTTGTTTACAAAAAATGTGGTTCTTTTGAATTCATGTCTGTCATGATCATTTTAGGGTGGTTATTTTAACAACTCATGCATTTGATGGAAGTAAAACCAACCATGTATGGCTGTGGCTGTGGCACCAGTTGCCTCTGTAACTCCCTTGTGTCTCTCGGTGCTTCTGACACGTTTCAACACTCCCTCTGGAGTCTTTAAAAATAAGCCCATTAATTTCCCCATCTCACTTGTTTCGTCTCAGAACTACTATTTCACTTTGATGATTCGAGGAGGGAGCGTGGAGAGCCTGAAGTCTTCAGCTGCCAAACGCTGGCGGCTCATTGATTTCCTCCCCTCTCTCTCCAGCTATAAAGGAGTCTTTCCCTGTCTGCTGCTTCTTAGGGAGCCCGCCTGCTGCTTCTACGGTGAAGTGCTTTCCCCAAACAAAAAGCCAGTCAGACTGGTACAGACCCGCTGCCAGAAGAACCTTGCTGGTTTATGAAATAGTAATCTCAAACTTCTTTGTCTCGCTGGTTACAGTATCGACCTGTTACACATTATCAACATATTTTCCTCCTGACATGGGATTTGGTCTGAAAATGACTTCAGATCAGATCAGAGTTTTTTTCTCATTTCCTCCAGGAACTGCAGCTTGAGTTTGTCCTCTGTGTAACGTTCGTCATATTCCTCCTCCTCGGACGAGGAGGAGCATGGATCGGACCAACACGCAGCGAGGTATGTAGACATAATGAATTTAATTGAACAGACGAACACTGACACAAAATACACTTGAATAAACTATAAAACAACAAACGACGTTAAACAGACCTGAACATGAGAACTACATAAAAACGAAGAACGCACGAATTGGAAAAACAAATGAACGAACGAGACATACCGTGTGGTGCAACAAAACACAGACACAGCGACAATCACCCACAAACAAACAGTGAGAACAGCCTACCTTAATATGGTTCTCAATCAGAGGAAACGTCAAACACCTGCCTCTAATTGAGAACCATATCAGGCAACACATTAACCCAACATAGAAAATAACACATAGACAACCCACCCCAACTCACGCCCTGACCAACTAAATAAATACAAGAAAAAGGAAAAACAGGTCAGGAACGTGACACTCTGGTTGTTTTTAGAGCACTAAGGACTCTTTCTGGCTGTAATAAATGCGTGCTATCATTTGAATAAATAATAAACAATTATAGAATAATATCTATTTCGGTTAAATCAACTTACACATTAGAATATAGTTGCAGCTTAGACACTTATGATCTGTTCTTTGTTTATTAAGAGTATATTCTTTCATCTTTTTTGGAATGTTTTTAATATTTTTTATTTAACCTTTATTTAACTAGGCAAGTCAGGCAAGTCAGAACAAATTCTTATTTACAATGACGGCCTACCCAGGCCAAACCCGGATGACGCTGGGCCAATTGTGCGCCGCCCTATGGGACTCCCAATCACGTCCGAATGTGATACAGCCTGGATAATATTGTGGTTTGGGTTGAACTTTAGAAAAGCGGCAAATATAACGCAGTGAAGAATTGTTGCAAAGCAAAGTCGCCTCGCTCAAATCCAGGATGCGCAGACTTCATATAGCCTTCATGGGAATTGGTATTTTCACCTCTCAAACTCTCAGGGTATTTTCATCTGATATTCTCTTTCAACCTGAGGTACCATCTGGGCCCATTAATCCCAAGCTTTATTAGTTCATCGTTTAATTAATTAACTTGTGCTGATTTGGTCTCTGGGCACCTGGACTGAATCTAAAATACTTGGTTGGTTGGAGAATCCCAGAGTTATAAACTAGGGTTATGGCTTTGTAATGTAACAGCCTGTTGGTCCATCAACCTTAATGACAGACAAGGGACAATCCTTGTTAACAAGAAAATCATGGTTCAATAGAGTCAGATAGAGGCCTGAGAATTCTACAGTATTATAGTCAATAGTAGGGATTGATTGAAGCTCAATGTTAAATTCAAATCTCTCTACCATCATATCTAAGCCAATATGACACAAATGTCGCAAATGAACTTGATTGGAAGTACACAACACACTCGCAACACACTCGCCACTCGTCATTAACCGTCCAGCCGTTACCGAGAACCACTATGTCAGAGCTTTGACAGGGTCGTTAGAATTTTTTTTGCCCAAACCTAGCTCAAATTCTAGACGTCGGATTAAAACGAGGCTACAGCCTCCATAAAGTGACAATTATACTTGGATCTATTTGGACTGAATACGTTTGTAGGTGCAACAGTTGTATTACATGTATAATTTATCGCTCTCATGTGCACATTTTCCATCCATGTTTTTTAGCATTTCTGACAATGCTAACATCTTTTCAACTGAATCTCAGAGTTCTATCTAAGCCGGTCGAGCAACTCTCGGCAACAACACAGCTGCCAGTCATAAGAAGTGACCGAGAACAAACCTAGGCTACTGTAGATAGCTAGCTATATGAGGTTAATCAGTAAATGCAGACAGATATTTTGATTAGCTACGTAGCTAGCTAACGTTAGCTTGCTTGTCCCCAGTCCAGCAGCTAGCCTCTGTAGCTAGCTAACGCCAGTAGTTGGCTATCTTTGTTTATGGGAGGTTCTTACACATTAGCCATTAGCTAGCTAGCTAGAGCCAGACATCAACAGCTGACCTCGACACAGTTGTTAGCTATCTCACGTCCAAATGCCGGACCTACATTTTCCACAAAACCAACACCAAGCCAAGCTTCCTGCCATCCAGGACCTCTATACCAGGCGGTGTCAGAGGAAGGCCCTAAAAATTGTCAAAGACTCCAGCCACCATAGTCATAGACTGTTCTCTCTGCTACCGCATGGCAAGCGGTACCCGGAGCGCCAAGTCTAGGTCCAAGATGCTTCTAAACAGCTTCTACCCCCAAGCCATAAGACTCCTGAACAGCTAATCAAATGGCTACCCAGAATATTTGCATTGCCCCACCCCCACACTGTTGCTACTCTCTGTTATTATCGATGCATAGCCACTTTAATAACTCTACCTACATGTACATAATTACCTCGACACCGGTGCCCCCGCACATTGACTCTGTACCAGTACCCGCGCCGCCCCATAGGCCTCTCGGTCGCGGCCGGCTGCGACAGAGCCTGGGCTCGAACCCAGAGTTATAAACTAGACCACTGCGCCACCCGGGAGGCCCTTGATTTGAAATAAATTGTCACACTACTACCTTACAATACAGGCAATGGGCTTTTGCAACAGTAGCTAGCTACTCCATAGTCCAAGCTACGGTAAGAGCACGCATATTTCACTGTCAAGACAAAACACAATTCAAACTGAAGCTGAGGAAACAAATGCACAAGTTAACATAGTGGTTGTGCACTCCAGTGTGGAAATGCATGCTTGCTAGCATCAGAAAAACTCACCAGTTTCGAACATCCAGAAAATATTCCATTACCCTCCTTCCCCTGTCTTCTTGACATTTTAATACAAATCTGTGCTGATCAACAGTGTCAAACTAACAACGCTGCCATTTGACTGTCTTGATTGTATTTACAGCCACAATCTGGAGACCATGTGTTGGATATTTCTACCTGTGTGAAGATAGCAACAATAAGGATTAGCCACAATAATGGAATTTGCGGTTCATCTTCAAAATAAAATAAAATCAACAAAAGAAAATAATTAGTTCATATGACAGGCAAAAAAGTAAAAATAAGTTGAAAACGCACTGTGGATGTACTAGACTGGAATTGCATTGGGGGAATACTTATATGCACTATACAGCCTAACCAATGGATGTTGCACCCATGTAATGGAGTATCAGCCTACTCAGTGACACTCACAGAACACAACTGTGTAGAGTTTACATAAATATTAGTGTAATGAGCCACATTATGCACTCAGCCTATTATACATATTGAACATACAGTACCAGTCAAAAGTTTGAACACACCTACTCATTCCAGGGTTTTTCTTTATTTTACCTTTTTCTACATTGTAGAATAATAATGAAGACATCAAAAGTATGAAATAACACATATGGAATCACGTAGTAACCCAAAAACAAATGAAAATATATTTTATATTTGAGATTCTTCAAAGTAGCCACTCTTTGCCTTGATGACAGCTTGACACACTCTTGGCATTCTCTCAACCAGCTTCAAGAGGTAGTCACCTGGAATGCATTTCAATTAACAGGTGTGCCTTGTTAAAGTTAATTTGTGGAATTTCTTTCCTTCTTAATGCGTTTGAGCCAATCAGTTGTGTTGTGACAAGGTAGGGTTGGTATACAGAAAATAGCACTATTTGGTAAAAGATCAAGTCCATATTATGGCAAGAACAGCTCAAATAAGCAAAGAGAATCGACAGTCCATCATTACTTTAAGACATGAAGGTCGGTCAATTCAGAACATTTCAAGAACTTTGAACGTTTCTTCAAGTGCTGTTGCAAAAACCATCAAGCGCTATGATGAAACTGGCTTTCATGAGGACCCCCACAGGAAAGGAAGACCCAGAGTTACCTCTGCTGCAAAGGATAAGCTCATTAGAGTTACCAGTCTTTGAAATCGGCAATTAACTGCACCTCAGATTGCAGCCCAAATAATTGCTTCACAGAGTTCAAGTAACAGACACATCTCAACATCAACTGTTCAGAGCACACTGTGTGAATCATGGTCAAATTGTTGTAAAGAAACCACTACTAAAGAAACTTTCCTTCAAGGTTTCACTCAGACTACCTCGCCTCTCACATTGAGAATCATGTTGAAACTACACTTCCAGGACGTATCGCTCGTTCACCCTGTGTATGTCACCAGCCTCGAATCTGAACCTCTGCTACTCGGAGCAGACTTGATGGATCGGTTACTCCCACTGATAGATTGGAAAACCAACCATGTATGGTCTTCTCCACTAACCACACTGTCCTCCCCTAACGCTAGCTGCAACGCGGTCATCCACGAGGGGTATCTGTCGAATGCACCCCTTCGAAAAAAGACGTTTCGAAACCTCTTTGTGTAGAATCCGATCCAAGGCAATATTAAGATATCTCGACACATTCCATCAGCAAACCTGAATGACCATTCTTTTCATGTTTTCGAGCCAGCAGTCTCTGTGAATGAGCAACCCCCCTCCTCCTTGAAGTTGTGCAATACTGTAGTTGAGATTAACTTCTCTCGCCCTTCAGACACTTTCGCAAGCACTGCGGCCGTCTCAGCAAGTTAAACATTGATGCGCAGAGTGTACTCTGCTTCCGATGATACATCTTCTGCTTTGTGGGGGACTGTCACCTCTTACAATGACACTAATGGCATTAGTCCCGCAACTGACCCGATGACTCCCACAGGTGAAACACCTTGTGATATCACAGACAGATATCCTCGTCTCAGTTCGCAGGTACTGAAGAGGTTGCCACAAGCGGACGCTGTGATGACTGACAAGCCTTGACAGCCACTGAGTGTGTTGAAGCACAAACACCAGGAGATTTGGTTGAAAGGTTACAGCCATTCTCATAACAACACGGCCGCTGACAACTTGTACATAGGGTCCGACCTTTTCGTTTGTGCCTCGGATATCAACACCACCCAATGGTGGGGGGGTCCCGAGACACAAAGGGGGGAAATACTAGCCCAGACCCATGATGAGCCTCATCGAGGCTGTGGGGGGGTTGAGACTATGTGCAACACTGTACGAGGGCGCCAGAGCAGAAAACAAATCTACTTGTAAACTCCCATATGAGAACAGTGAGGAGCAGACAGGCCCCTAGACAGGGATAATCTTAGAACACATCTAAGAAATTACTGAGCTGTACCACACTGGTCGGAAAAGAAGTCCAGTGGACTTCCACCTCCAAAACAAATAGCAAAAATAGTCATGCCTTGCCATGTATAGGTTCAACTACAATACAACTAGTAAAATGCTCTAATCATGTGTCCTTGTAGGATAATATTTCAGAATAAATCGGTAGGATAACTGGTCCCCTTGAGTACCAGTACCAATGCCAGCACAGTCAGTCCAGCAACAATCAGTAAGAGGAGTTAGTAGTCACTCAGATAATAAATAAATAGATAAATAAATAGAAGTCATGAACCATGATCACACCGTGTACAACTGGTTCAGTGCTTAGAGAGTACTTCCATCATGAGGTTAGCTCCTCCGTGGATAACATAGCTATGAAATAAACTCCTTCAAACCTATCACCACCACAATAGTGTAAGACACATTGGGCAGCGAACATATGTCTTGAGGTTGACATCAATTCTTACTGACCTCCAGGCATCGAACTGGAAATTATGTGATGACGTCAGACTCATTCTGAACAGGTTGCAACCTACCAGGATACTTGGTTCTTTCCCTTGACATTTGCGCCTATGTACGCATAAACGCACAGTACAACAGAACATTTAATGAGGATTTATGCTCGGATTACTTAAGGGTCAGAAAAAAATACCAGCCTTAGTAAAGTTGAAAATTTACTCTACAGTACACACCAGTTTCTCCATATAGGTCCATTGGTCCTCCCTGTAGACTGCCCGAAGCTGGTGCCTTATAGCTGTAGACGTATCATGTAGTTATCAACTTAGGATAGTGCCCTAAGCAACACACCAAAAATTAGGAACACCCTAGAGATGACATTAGACAATGCCATGATAGGGTCATTTTGCCAGGACCTTGGACCTATATAGAATACAGTCCAATTAGATGCTTTTGGTGTGATAACAATTTTTTGTATATCTTTTGTTTATGCTTTCATTCCTTTTCATTTCAGTTCCTTTGACACTTAGGAAGTGATATAGCCATAAACAAAGTACCCATACAACCATCACTTAGTGCTCATTTGGGAAGAAATGTAATTATATATTTTGTGAGTGTGTGTGCATTGTTAACATCTCCCTAAGTTACTGCCCGGATCTTCTAGTCTGGACGACCAATACGACAGATGCGCAACGGCGATCCCAATCCGGACATCCGCTGCCCATCCTTGTGGCGGCCTGCTCCATTTGCAGAAATCCTACCCGAATCGACCACCAGAGGGGGACTGCAAATGGCGATCACCAACCGGACGTCCACTGCCCATCCTTTTGTTGGACTGCTCCCCTTTCAGAGAGCCTACCAAGGTAAACCACCAGAGGGTGATCAACGGCGATCACTAACCGGACATCCACTGCCCATCTTTGTGGTGGACTGCTCCGCTTTCAGAGAACCTACCAAGGTCAACCACCAGAGGGGGACTGCAACGATGATCCACAACCAGGACTTCAAAGGGTAGTTATTTTTATGTTGGTTTGCAACTTGCAGAATCCTTCCAAGTTGAATCCACCAGAGGGGGACTCCTGTGATGATCTGAAGGATCAGCTTACAGTGGGTCCACTCTACAGCGTGCTCTCTCTCATAGAGGGGGAGAGCGGGAAGTCGGCTGTTTTATGGTCGGTCATAGAATACGCTGCCCCTATGGTCTGTAGTGTTCAAGATTGGAATGTAAACTGTGAAACACAGAGGCACTTGGACATCAAAAGTTTGAATAATTAACCAATATTTCTATTTTTGAGAATGTGGGAGTGGTCCGTGGACACTTAAGGGACAGTAATGACGAGTGTGCTTCATTTGGTGATCTCATGAAGGACAGGAAACACTCATAACAGTATCTCTTAAAATGTACATTTCCCAACTGTCAGGTGTACATCTAAATATTGTGAAACGTATGTGATTAAACATGAAACTATTTGTGAAAAGATGTAATGTGATGTTAACCTTCCAAATGAGAAAATATGGGTTTTCATATATAGTTAACCAAATCAATGGCCATGCCCACGTGAGCATAGACATTACACGTCTGCCTCATGGACCACCCTTTTCTCAGAAGTGTATAAAACCCACTCCTGATGAAATTTACATTACACCAGAAAATATGGAGCTAACGCTACAAGTTGAAATGGTTAAGAACTACAGCTCTATAGGCCACGGAGACCACACAGTTGTAGTTTTGGCTACATGGCTGGAAATGGTTAAACTCTGAGACTATTGATCACAATAGAATAAGAGCAAATCCTAGACGTATAATTACAAGTCTGCAGCTGGAAATTACGTAAGTCTAGTATGAGAATACCGACAACCGCAGAAGCATCTATTCTATGCAACGACCATCTGTAGGCCTGACGTGTCCATTACAACAGACACTATCCAGAGCCACAGAGAAAGCTACAACCATGAAGGACATTGTGACTTCTGGGGAAGTTAACCAGAGACTCTTTGATGAACTGACTCTCCAGCAGACGGACCGGCGATTCCAACAGAGAAGACAACAATGACATATGGGCGTAAATATATACATTGCAATTATTCTCAAATGAGCGTCCGTTCATGTGCAAAGGATTAGCATTTCAATTAATATAATTATCACCTGTTTGTAGTGAATCTATTTTGTCTTTCCCACTCTTTCTCAGTCCCCACCGCTTTTCTTTGTCTACCAAGCCGTCATATCGGCTTTGTCCTCTAGGAACTTTTTCTTTGTATCATGTAGTAACCCAAATATCTACTGTTTGTTTGTTATTGTCACGCCCTGATCTGTTCCACCTGTTCCTGTGATTGTCTCCACCCCCTCCAGGTGTCGCTTATTTTCCCTAGTGTATTTATCCCTGTGCTTCCTGTCTCTCTGTGCCAGTTCATCTTGTATGTTTAGTCAAGTCAACCAGCGTGTTTTTCCGGTACTCCTTTTGCTCTTCTCCTTTTTCTAGTCCTCCCGTTTTTGACTCTTGCCTGTTTCTGGACTCTGTACCCACCTGCATTACCATTCTGCCTGCCTTGACCACGAGGCTGTCTGCCAATCTGTACCTCCTGGACCCTGATCTGGTTTTGACATTTTTGCCTGTCCATGACCATTCTCTTGCCTACCCCTTTGGATTATTAAACATTGTAAGACACCAACCATCTGCCTCCTGTGTCTCTATCTGGGTCTCGCCTTGTGCCTTGATAGTTATGAAATGTTGTGATTATTTAGTTAGGTAGTAAATAAATAAGCCAATTTGTATATTGCTGATTCATCATTTAGGCTAGAGTTTGTGCAGATATCCAAGGGTTTGCGATGTTCAGTAATGAGAACTGATGAGGTAATAATAAGCGACTGTTTTGATAAGGTATGAAAATATCTGAAGAGTCGATTCGGGAAATAGATACTGTATAAACATTTCCCCATTAATTCAAGTTTACATGATTAGTTTAATCACGTAATAATAACTACAAATAGTGAATTGATTTGATAAAATAACAGACTTCACGTTTAATAATAGTCACAGACACGACACTGACGAAACCCGGACAGGAAGATCACGTCAGTGATTCAACCCACTCAAGTGACGCACACCTCCTAGGGACGGGATGGAAGAGCACCAGTATGCCAGTGACTCAGCCCCCCATAATAGGATTAGAGGCAGAGAATCTTGGTGGAGAGAGGGAAACCGGCCAGGCAGAGACTGCAAGGGCGGTTCGTTGCTCCAGTGCCTTTCCAATCACCTTCACCCCCCTGGGCCAGACTACACTCAATCATAGGACCTACTGTCACAACTTCTACCGAAGTCGGTCCCTCTCCTTGTTCTGGCAGCATTCGGCGGTCGACGTCACCGGTCTTCCAGCCATCGCCGCGCCACCTTTCATTTTCCATTTGTTTTGTCTTGTTTTCCCGCACACCTGGTTCACATTCCCTCATCAGACCTAATGTATATTACCCTCTGTTTCCCCCATGTCTGTGTGTGTAATTGTTCTTTGTGTAGGGTGTTACGCTACAGGCTGGCTTGCGCTAGGTTTGTTTGTTTTGTTTAATCCGGTTCATGTTACCGTGGTTGTGCTTTGTGCTGCCTCGCCTGTGCCTTTGGGCCAGGGTGTATATTAAAGTTCTCCTGTTATTACCCATCTCTGCTCTCCTGAGCCTGACTTCTCGGCAACCAGTCACTCACCCCGTTACACCTACTGAAGAGATTAGACTTCAATAAAGACTTAAAGGTCGAGACCGAGTCTACATCTCTCACATGGATAGGCAGACCATTTCATAAAAATGGAGCTCTATAGGAGAAAGCCCTGCACTACTTTAATCTAGAAGTGACAAAAGCATGGATTAACTTTTCTGCATCGTTTTTGGACAGAAAGATTCTGATTTTTGCAATGTTGCGAAGATGGAAAAAAACTGTCCTTGAAATAGTCTTGATATGTTCGTCAAAAGAGAGATTAGATTCCAGAGTAACACCGAGGTCCTTCAGTTTTATTTGAGATGACTGTACAACCATCAAAATTAATTGCCAGATCCAACAGAAGATCTCTTTTTTTCTTGGGACCTAGAACTAGCATCTCTGTTTTGTCCGAGTAACAAGAATTGAAAAGTAACAAGAATTGCCGCCATCCACTTCCTTATGTCTGAAATACAGGCTTCCAGGGAGGGCAATTTTGGGGCTTCACCACGTTTCATCAAAATGTACAGCTGTGTATCGTCCGCATAGTAGTGAAAGTTAACATTATGTTTCCGAATTACATCACCAAGAGGTTTCCGACAGATAAGATCTAAACCAGGCCAGAACTTGTCCGTGTAGACCAATTTGGGTTTCTAATCTCTCCAAAAGAATGTAGTGATCGATGGTGTCAGAAGCAGCATTAAGGTCTAGGAGCACAAGGACAGATGCAGAGCCTTGGTCTGACGCCATTAATAGGTAATTTACCACCTTCACAAGTGCAGTCTCAGTGCTATGATGGGGTCTAAAACCAGACTGAAGCGTTTCGTATACATTGTTTGTCTTCAGGAAGGCAGTGAGATACTGCACAACAGGTTAAAAAAAAAGAGAGAATAAAATAAAATAAAATTTTATTAGTCACATGCGCGAATACAACCTTACAGTGAAATGCTTACTTACAAGCCCCTAACAAACAATGCAGTTTCAAAAAATATGGATAAGAATAAGAGATAAAAGTAACAAGTAATTAAAGAGCAGCAGTAAAATAACAATAGCGAGACTATATACAGGGGGGTACTGATACAGAGTCAATGTGCGGGGGCACCGGTTAGTTGAGGTAGTATGTACATGTAGGTAGAGTTATTAAAGTGACAATGCATAGATGACAACAGAGAGTAGCAGTGGTGTAAAGAGGGGGAGGGGGGGCAATGCAAATAGTCTGGGTAGCCATTTTACTAGATGTTCAGGAGTCTTATGGCTTGGGGGTAGAAGCTGTTTAGAAGCCTCTTGGACCTAGACATGGCGCTCCGGTACCGTTTGCCGTGCGGTAGCAGAGAGAACAGTCTATGACTAGGGTGGCTGGGGTCTTTGACAATTTTTAGGGCCTTCCTCTGACACCGCCTGGTATAGAGGTCCTGGATTGCAGGAAGCTTGGACCCAGTGATGTACTGGGCCGTTCGCACTACCCTCTGCCGTGCCTTGTGGTCAGAGGCCAAGCAGTTGCCATACCAGGCAGTGATGCAACCAGTCAGGATGCTCTCGATGGTGCAGCAGTAGAACCTTTTGAGGATCTGAGGACCCATGCCAAATCTTTTCAGTCTCCTGAGGGGGAATAGGTTTTGTCGTGCCCGCTTCATGACTGTCTTGGTGTGCTTGGACCATGTTAGTTTGTTGGTGATGTGGACACCAAGGAACTTGAAGCTCTCAACCTGCTCCACTGCAGCCCCGTTGATGAGAATGGGGGCATGCTCGGTCCTCTTTTTCCTGTAGTCCACAATCATCTCCTTTGTCTTGATCACGTTGAGGGAGAGGTTGTTGTCCTGGCACCACACAGCCAGGTCTCTGACCTCCTCCCTATAGGCTGTCTCGTCATGGTCGGTTGTGCCATCTGCAAAATTAATGATGGTGTTGGAGTCATACTTGGCCGTGTAGTCATGAGTGAACATGGAGTTCAGGAGGTCAAAGAGTACAGTGTAGTCCCAGGGTCCTTAGCTTAGTGAGGAGCTTTGAGGGCACTATGGTGTTGAACGCTGGGCTGTAGTCAATGAATAGCATTCTCACATAGGTGTTCCTTTTGTCCAGGTGGGAAAGGGCAGTGTGGAGAGCCATAGAGATTGCATCATCTGTGGATCTGTTGCGGCGGTATGCAAATTGGAGTGGGTCTAGCGTTTCTGGGATGATGTGTTGATGTGAGCCATGACCACATTTTCAAAGCACTTCATGGCTACAAACGTGAGTGCTACGGGTCGGTAGTCATTTAGGCAGGTTGCATTTTGTGTTCTTGGACACAGGAACTATGGGGGTCTGCTTAAAACATGTTGGTATTACAGACTCAGACTCAGTGAAGACACTTGCCAGTTGGTCAGCGCATGGTCGCAGTACATGTCCTCGTCTGGCCCTGCGGCCTTGTGAATGTTGATTTGTTTATAGGTCTGACTCACATCAGCTGCGGAGCGCGTGATCACACAGTCTTCCTGAACAGCTGGTGCTCTCATGCATGTTTCAGTGTTATTTGCCTCGAAGCGAGCATAGAAGTAGTTTAGCTCGTCTGGTAGGCTCGTGTCACTGGGCAGCTCTCGGCTGTGCTTACCTTTGTAGTCTGTAATGGTTTGCAAGCCCTGCCAATTCCGACGAGCGTCAGAGCCGGTGTAGTACGATTTCTTTCTTAGTCCTGTATTGACGCTTTGCCTGTTTGATGGTTCATCGGAGGGCATAGCGGGATTTCTTATAAGCTTCCGGGTTAGAGTCCTTCTCCTTGAAAGCGGCAGCTCTAGCCTTTAGCTCAGTGCGGATGCTGCCTGTAATCCATAGCTTCTGGTTGGGGTATGTACGTACGGTCACTGTGGTGACGACGTCGTTGATGCACTTATTGATGAAGCCAATGACTGATGTGGTGTACTCCTCAATGCCATTGGAGGAATCCCGGAACATATTCCAGTCTGTGCTAGCAAAACAATCCTGTAGCTGCTTCATCTGACCACTTTTTTATTCATCTAGTCACTGGTGCTTCCTGCTTTAATTTTTGCTTGTAAGCAGGAATCAGGAGGATAGAATTATGGTCAGATTTTCCAAATGAGGGCGAGGGAGAACTTTGTATGCGTCTCTGTGTGTGGAGTATACAGTGGGGAGAACAAGTATTTGATACACTGCCGATTTTGCAGATTTTCCTACTTACAAAGCATGTAGAGGTCTGTAATTTTTATCATAGGTACACTTCAACTGTGAGAGACGGAATCTAAAACAAAAATCCCGAAAATCACATTGTATGATTTTTAAGTAATTCATTTGCATTTTATTGCATGACATAAGTATTTGATACATCAGAAAAGCAGAACTTAATATTTGGTACAGAATCCTTTGTTTGCAATTACAGAGATCATACGTTTCCTGTAGTTCTTGACCAGGTTTGCACACACTGCAGCAGGGATTTTGGCCCACTCCTCCATACAGACCTTCTCCAGATCCTTCAGGTTTCGGGGCTGTCGCTGGGCAATACGGACTTTCAGCTCCCTCCAAAGATTTTCTATTGGGTTCAGGTCTGGAGACTGGCTAGGCCACTCCAGGACCTTGAGATACTTCTTACGGAGCCACTCCTTAGTTGCCCTGGCTGTGTGTTTCGGGTCGTTGTCATGCTGGAAGACCCAGCCACGACCCATCATCAATGCTCTTACTGAGGGAAGGAGGTTGTTGGCTAAGATCTCGCAATACATGGCCCCATCCATCCTCCCCTCAATACGGTGCAGTCGTCCTGTCCCCTTTGCAGAAAAGCATCCCCAAAGAATGATGTTTCCACCTCCATGCTTCACGGTTGGGATGGTGTTCTTGGGGTTGTACTCATCCTTCTTCTTCCTCCAAACACGGCGAGTGGAGTTTAGACCAAAAAGCTATATTTTTGAATCATCAGACCACATGACCTTCTCCCATTCCTCCTCTGGATCATCCAGATGGTCATTGGCAAACTTCAGACGGGCCTGGACATGCGCCTGCTTGAGCAGGGGGACCTTGTGTGCGCTGCAGGATTTTAATCCATGACGGCGTAGTGTGTTACTAATGGTTTTCTTTGAGACTGTGGTCCCAGCTCTCTTCAGGTCATTGACCAGGTCCTGCCGTGTAGTTCTGGGCTGATCCCTCACCTTCCTCATGATCATTGATGCCCCACGAGGTGAGATCTTGCATGGAGCCCCAGACCGAGGGTGATTGACCATCATCCTGAACTTCTTCTATTTTCTTCTATTTTCTAATAATTGCGCCAACAGTTGTTGCCTTCTCACCAAGCTGCTTGCCTATTGTCCTGTAGCCCATCCCAGCCTTGTGCAGGTCTACAATTTTATCCCTGATGTCCTTACACAGCTCTCTGGTCTTGGCCATTGTGGAGAGGTTGGAGTCTGTTTGATTGAGTGTGTGGACAGGTGTCTTTTATACAGGTAACGAGTTCAAACAGGTGCAGTTAATACAGGTAATGAGTGGAGAACAGGAGGGCTTCTTAAAGAAAAACTAACAGGTCTGTGAGAGCCGGAATTCTTACTGGTTGGTAGGTGATCAAATACTTATGTCATGCAATAAAATGCAAATGAATTACTTAAAAATCATACAATGTGATTTTCTGGATTTTTGTTTTAGATTCCGTCTCTCACAGTTGAAGTGTACCTATGATAAAAATTACAGACCTCTACATGCTTTGTAAGTAGGAAAACCTGCAAAATCGGCAGTGTATCAAATACTTGTTCTCCCCACTGTAGGTGGTCCAGAGTTCTTTTCCCTCTGGTTGCACATTTAACATGCTGATAGAAATTTGTTTGCAATCCCAAGGGTCCCAGCTATAACATGAATGGTTGTTTTTTTTAGATAAAATCCTTCTTTAAAACCCAAAACGTTTATTTAGTTGGCACCATTGATTTCAGTAATCCACACGTTCAACATGCAGACAAAGGAGTCCAAAACAGCTACCGCTAAATTTCGTCCAAACAAGTCAAACAATGTTTCTATCTAATCCTCAGGTACTGTAAAATGTAAATACACTATAATATTTCATACGGAAAGTAGTATGTTCAATAGGAAAGTAAAATTAGTAAGCGCACGTAGTAAGCCCTCTTCACCGCTCGCCGAAAGACTAATATTGTTCCGGTGCTTTCTTCACTAAAAAGTCTTCCTAGTTTTTCAAGAAACAAGCCTGAAACCTTGAATAAAGACTGTTGACATCTAGTGGAAGCCATAGGAATTGCAATCTGGGAGCCGGAATTACATGGGAACAATAGGTATCCATTATAAGAGCCTGGTACCCCAATTATTTTTTATTTCCGGTTGGTTTTTATTCAGATTTTCGCCTGCCATATCAATTCTGTTATAGTCGCAGACATTATTTGAACAGTTTTAGAAACTTCAAAGTGTTTTCTATCCAATGCTAATTAAATGCATCTCCTGACTTCTGGGCCTGAGTAACAGGCAGTTTACTTTGGGCACGTCAGTCAGGTGGAAATTCAGGAAACTAGGAAATATTTTTCAGATGTTGACCTTCCCGGAGTTACACAGTATTGTTGAAACGCACATCCATGAGCTACTTGCTATGGGCGTCACTGCTATTAGCTTCACAACTGACATTTGGACAAGCAATGTCAGCCCCATGACAATGCTGAGTCTGACAGCATAGTGGGTTGAGGATTTCGTACTGAGGAAAGCCGTATTGCATGCTCAAGAATGTACTGGGTCTCATACCACTGCTGCCATTTCAATGGCATTTGAGAACATGTTTGAAACATGGAAACATGAACAACTGACTCGAGAAATTAGCTCATCAACTGCGTTTGCAGCAGACGTGATACCCACTGTCATGGCACTGAAACGCCTGCTCAACCAAACTGCCGACACCGACCGTGGGGTTAACTTAGAAAAGTACTGTACTAAAGGCTGTGAACAAGCGATTCGATGGCATTCTCTCTGAGCCTCTTTACTGTGTCGCCACCATGCTCGATGCTAGGTACAAGGACCGCTACTTCGATGCAGACAAGAAACAGGGTTTACGTGAAATGTTACAGACACAGCTGGACAAGACACAGTGACAGTGCGCACCGAGGAAAAGAGGCCACGGACAGACAGAGCTGAAACTTCACTGCTTGACATGTATGATGAAATCCTGGTTGAGAATGAAACGACTGAACAAATGCACAACAAAAAGCACAGCAAGTAAGTGAAAGAAATAGATTTTGATTATGTTTTACTGGTAATTTGGACATACGTAAATGGCAACAAAATAACTTTTTGGTCAGTGTTTGTGTGTGTGTGTGTGTGTGTGTTTCAACTATTTAACTGTACTAGAAGGCAGCTAAAGTTTTTTATATCGGTATCGGATTTTTGGCAAGGAAAATATTGGATTTCGGTATTGGCCAAAAATGTCATATCGGTGCATCCCTAATAAATACAGTACATAGTTATTATATACACATTACATATATACTATAGGGCATGTGGGCTGAACAGACATTTAAATAAAAAAATAACCAAAATAAACATGAGGCAAAATACATCTTTGTACTTGAGGCGCTATGCCTTTTTAGGGCTTTTAAGCTCCAACTCCTTTCCTAATGTACCCCCCAAAAAATGTGGATTATGTCATTTTACATATAGAAAGACTGCCACTTAAGTACTGTGGTCAGTTTGTATTACCTTATAAATGTAATTAAAGTATAGTTGCTGGTGGGGGTCTACTCTCAGAGAGTGGATCCACCAAGAGACTGACATGGAATGAGTGGAGGCCCCACGCACAACTCAGCTTGATCACATAGAAAGGTCTCCTTTTTCATTGTCTTCCGGTAGGGACAATATTCTCATGTTGTTTTGTCTCATTCTGTTTTTTTGCTGGTCCAGTTCATCTTCTAAAGTTTGCACCTTTGCCAATTTTGCTGTCCTGTTCGTCCATGCGCCCACCCTGTATATGCATATCTGACACGATAGACTCTACTTTCCTTTCGAGAAAATCTACTTTTTAAACAACAGATTGTAACAGTTTGTTTGTTTTGGGGAGCATTGAGAGCATTTTAGCTATGTTTTCCTGGATATCCTTTAGCTGTTCGTTGCTCTCATTTGCATCTCTAAGTTGTTCTTTGTCTTTTCCTCTAAGGGAAGCCATGGCTTGTTGGGTTCAAGTCACAGTGTCGCTTTACACAGATTGGTTCAATGTTGTAGATAATTGACCACTCACTCTCACCCGGTTGCTTGTGGATGTATCGATCAGTGGAGGCTGTTGAGGGGAGAACGGCTCATTATTATGGCTGGAACTGAGCAAATGGAATGGCATCAAACACATGGAAATCATGTGTGATGCATTTGATACCATTTCACTCATTCCACTCCAGCCAATACCACGAGCCCATCTTCCCCAATTAACCTCCTGTGATATTAATATATCAACTTTAGAGGCTTAATTTAAAAAACGGTGTTGTCTGGCTTCTATTGTACATATATTCACAGTTTTGATGGTACAAAACGGAGCTATTCACTCCTCATGCATCCTATTGGTATGCGCATGCA
This sequence comes from Salvelinus alpinus, assembly GCF_045679555.1. NCBI lineage: Eukaryota > Metazoa > Chordata > Actinopteri > Salmoniformes > Salmonidae > Salvelinus > Salvelinus alpinus. Next base: position 26,691,142 of record NC_092105.1, on the reverse strand, counting down.
AATTATATAAATGTATAGGATGCATAACTCTGCAATGCTTTAGGCTAGAACAAAGCCTTAAAAGGCACAAGATAGACACGGCTGTAGTGTACATGGGGATATCTTTGTTTATTCTCTATGGCTGAGTTATACAACCGTCAAAGGTCAATGGCTTAAAACAGTTTTTCTTTGCTTTCAATAGGAATTGAGTCATATTTTACAATGTAAGACTCTCACAATCAATTGAGCTATTCACCTTCTTAAAACTGCAGACAATGAGTTTAACTATCCATGGTAAATTCTTAACATACTTTAATAGTTAATAAAAAAATTATAATTATTATTAAAAAAATTGAGCTATTAGGAGGGCAACAGCCAGCAGATCAGAGTTTAAAGCAACAACCCTTGCAGTTATGCAAGCACATCACCTGTGTAACGTGCATTGTTTGAAGGAGACCAAGGCGCAGCGTAATTTGTGGTCATCATATTTATTTAAATGAGAACCAGCAACAAAATAACAAAGTGAAACCAAAACGAACGTACCGTTCCGTAGGCTACAAGAGTTGTACAAAGACAAGTCCCACAACATGATTCCCAATCAAAGACAACGATAGGAAGGAACCGGACCGTGGATCATCGCCGGAAGCTCCGAACTGTGAACCACCGCCGGAGGCTCCGGCCTACAGATCGTCGCCGGAGGCTCTGGACTGCAGATCGTCGCCGGAGGCTCTGGACTGCGGATTGTCGCCGTAGGCTCTGGACTGCGGATCGTTGCCGGAGACTCTGGACTGCAGATCGTCGCCGGAGACTCTGGACTGCAGATCGTCGCCGGAGACTCCGGACTGAGGATCGTCGCTGGAGACTCCGGACTGGAGACCGTCGCTGGAGGCTCCGGACTGGGGACCGTTGCTGGAGGCTCCGGACTGGGGATCGTCGTTGGAGGCTCCGGACTGGGGATCGTCTCTGGAGGCTCCGGACTGGAGACCATCACTGGAGGCTCTGGACCGCGGATGAACGCTGGAGGCTTCGTGCCATGGATCCTCACCGCAGGCTTCGTGCCATGGATCATCACTGAAGGCTTCGTGCCATGGATCATCACTGGAGGCTTTGTGCCATGGATTATCACTACAGGCTCTGGGCCATGGATCATCACTGGAGGCTTCGTGCCATGGATCATCACTGGAGGCTTTGTGCCATGGATTATCACTACAGGCTCCGGGCCATGGATCATCACTGGAGGCTTCATGCCATCGATCATCACTGGAGGCTCCGGGCCATGGATTATCACTACAGGCTCCGGGCCATGGATCATCACTGGAGGCTTCGTGCCATGGATCATCATTGGAGGCTCCGGGCCATGGATTATCACTGGAGGCTTCGTGCCATGGATCATCACTACAGGCTCCGGGCCATGGATTATCACTGGAGGCTTCGTGCCATGGATCATCACTACAGGCTCCGGGCCATGGATCATCACTGGAGGCTTCATGCCATAACTACAGGCTCCGGGCCATGGATCATCACTGGAAGCCTGGTGCGTGGAGCAGGCGCCGGATACACTGGGCCGTGGAGGCGCACTGGAGGTCTCGAGCGTAGAGCTGGCACAACCCGTCCTGGCTGGATGCTTACTTTGGCATCACTGGAAGCCTGGTGCGTGGAGCAGGCACAGGATGCACTGGGCTGTGAAGGCGCACCGGAGACACAGTGCGCAGAGCCGGTGCAGGATATCCTGGGCCGAAGAGACGCACCAGAGGCCAGGAGCGCTGAGCCGGCACAATCCGTCCTGGCTGAATGCCCAACCTAGCACGGCAAATGTGAGGAGCTGGCAACGAGCGCACCGGGCTGTGAATGGGCACTGGAGACACAGTGCGCATCACCGCATAACCCGGTGCTTGCCCGGTCACTCGCTCCCCACTCCCCACGGTAGGCACGGGGAGTTGGCTCAGGTCTACAACCTGACTCCGCCAATCTCCCCGTGTGCCCCCCGGCAAAAATATTTTTGGGGCAGCGTCTCGTGCATGCTCCGTCGTGCCAACTCCTCGTATTCTCGCCGTTCCGCTTTTGCTGCTTCCATCTCCTCTCTACGACGGCGATATTCTCCAGCCTGCGCCCAGGGTCCCTTGCCTTCCAGTATCTCCTCCCATGTCCACTCCTCTAGAAAACGCTGCTTGGTCTTTTTGTGGTGGGATCTTCTGTAACGTGTGTTGTTTGAAGGAGACCAAGGCGCAGCGTAATTTTTGGTCATCATATTTATTTAAATGACAACCAGGAACAAAATAACAAAGTGAAACCAAAACGAACGTACCTTTCCGTAGGCTACAAGAGCTGTACAAAAACAAGATCCCACAACATAGGTGGGAAAAAAGGCTACCTAAGTATGATTCCCAATCAGAGACAACAATAGACAGCTGCCTCTGATTGGGAACCACACTCGGCCAAACACAAAGAAATACAAAACATAGAATGCCCACCCCACATCACACCCTGACCTAACCAAATAAAGAAATAAAACGTCTCTCTAAGGTCAGGGCGTGACAACCTGTGCCATTAAGGCCCAGACCTTTTGGGAGAAGCCAAATTAAAGGTCGCAATAGCACTGCGATTGGCAGACTGGGTTGCAAAAAAATCTGTCTTTGCATGTGGAAATGTTGGATAATGCACCTTTAACAGAAAATTACCTTCCGGTCTATTGTACTTCAAACAATGTGTATGCAGGTTGTTTAGGACTCAAACCTTCTCAAACAGCCTAACTCATACTCTTCAGAGGAGTAATGGACTTTACACTGTCCTGCTATTAAAATCATGTATATACTGTATATATCATTAGGCTGCATGTATTTTTAGATATAGACCTATTGTAAATGTATAATATTGTAGCGTCACCATCTTTATTGCAGGAATAAATACAAATATACACAGCTTTAAGCTACATATTCATTTGACAGAGGTAATGAACTGCCCATTGATCAGCACAGCAATTTATAAAACAGGACCATGTTTGCAAAACAAGGGTTTCTGAGCTTATGCCAATATTACACAGGTAAGCTAACGATTACAGAAATCAGGAATGGAGACAGGCTCTATAGAGTTCTATGTATGCACTTCCTTAATGTTAGATTTCGTGCACCAGCTGTTATTGACAAATATACACAGACCGCCACTCCTTGTCTTACCGGAAGCAGCTGTTCTATCTTGCTGATGCACGGAAACTGTATGTTATCCTTGTTGTTGTTCAGCCACGACTCGGTGAAACATAAGATATTACAGTTTTTAATGTTCCGTTGGTAGGATAGTCTTGATCGGAGCTCATCCAGTTTATTATCCAATGATTGCACGTTGGCTAATAGGACTGATGGTAGAGGCAGGTTACCCACTCGCCGTCGGATTCTTAAAACGGCAGCTATCTCCTCCGGCACCATAATTCAAGAGTATGAATTAGGATGTTTGAGAAGGTTTGAATCCTACGCATACTGCATACACATTGTTTGAAGTACAATAGACCAAAATAGCTCCTGTAGTAGGTCAAAGCTGTGTGTTGGAAAACCATGCTAGAGCAGGCATTGCGGTGCATGGAATTTCCTTTATTTTTCAGCTTCAGACCACTGCTTACTTAAAATGTAGTTTTACTGAATCAAGAGTCAGACACATCAGACTTTTCACCTAGTTAGGTCAGGATTTGAACAAGCAACCTTTTGCTTACTAGCCCAATGCTCTTAACCACTAGGCTACCTGCCACCCTAATAAGTGTGATTAGTCCTAAATACATCACAGTACACAGTCCTGGGAGATGAGCTATCAGCAGTGGAAATGACATTCAATATACAGAATAATGACTACCATCATAGTAGATCTAGGGTAGATCTGTCATTTGCAGTGCATTATTTTACACTTACGGATGAAATAACGTGTTCTGTTGGTTTAATATTAATATGAAAACTGTTCTAGTTATTGGAGGTGTTTGTCTTTCCATCACCAAACTATTTATTGTTGTTTCTACCTCCTCTTTGCTGCATGGAAAATGTCCTTTCAGGCCATGGTTTTTTTAGTTTGTGTTGAGGTCTGGAAGCCAGAGGCTAGATCTGGTAATGTAGCGTGGTCTCCATAATTCAGGCACAGCATTGTGGAAAAACATGGTTAGAAAATCACGTGAACAGCCAACCTAATGCTGAAACTGCCAGGTAGCATAATACCAAACCATTTTACAGAGTTACAGTTGAAGGCAGTAATTCATCATGATGAGGAGTAGTGGGAGTAGTGTAATGTGTGATTCATCTATATGATAACTAGACTGTAAATGTGGCCTAATAAGGACAGATTAGATTAGTGTCTATTTACAGTAGCTATAAGGTACAGGATACGCAGTGCAGAGCTGGCCAGATGATGTCATTGCCACAACTTGACAGCATCACAGTGCCATTCACATGATAGTTTTATGTTAAATGTAACCACTGTGCACAGCAGCATACTTTTTAAGTGGTGAATAAATCCCTCCACATTTTTGTGGAACATAAAGCCGTGGCATTCCACCTCTAACATAGACTTTAACACAACCTTATTCTGTCTTATCATACTCATACTTAGCCTTCTCAAGCTACTCTTTGCTAATAGATGTGAAGTTGTGACTTATCCCTAGGCTAGGGTGTTATATTTGAGATAACCAAGACTTCTAGTGTTTCGGAGGATACACATACAGTAGACCTACAGAGTAATCATGCAGAGGCGCTTCCCAGGAGCTTCATGGATTTAAATGTTGCCGGTTAGTCTTAGGAGGTGGTGAATAATCATCATGAAATACAGATTACAGAGAGGAAGCCGTCATAGATCTGCTTTACATTTACATTTGTACAAAGATTAACATTTGTGTTCAGTTTCAATCATGTTTACAGCATAACAAGATGTCATTCCAATTTATGATTTTCAGCTTCCCAATCTTGTTATGTAAAAGTTAGATTAAATTAATTAATGTCCCCTATAGCTGTTTTTAGGAGGGAAGGTACAGTACGTGAGAGACGTGTGTCATAATGTTTCCATGAGTAATCCAGAGCTTGTTCGAGTTTTGTGACCCCAACCTTATTCAGCAGCCAGGGGAGGGTTCACCACCAGTGTGTGTGTGTGTTAGTCAGAAGCCAGTGGTCACCAGCAGCACATATGGAAGAACACTCAGTGGAAACGGTACAGAAAGAGGAAGCCCAGGAGGGGTCCACAGACAGACACACGGGCAGACAGGCAGCAGGGGTGACTGGAAGGATGTTAGGGGAAAGACTGACAGGAAACAAAATCATGTGCTGTTGTCTTGACAACCATGGTTGACAACCAATCCAGGTTGGATCACATCCGGCTGTGATTGGGAGTACCATAGGGCGGCACACAATTGGCCCAGTGTCGTCCGGGTTTGGCCGGGGTAGGCCGTCATTGTAAATTAAGAATTTGTTCTTAACTGATTTGCCCAGTTAAAAAAAGGTAAAATAATAATAATAATAATAAATGGTGCTGTTGTGTTGATAACCATGGTGCTGTTGTGTTGATAACCATGGTGCTGTTGTGTTGATAACCATGGTGGGAGCTATGTGGTCAGGGAAAGGACTACAGAACGAAAGCTCACTACACAGGGGGGTCTGTCTGCACCGCAGAGCTTGTTAAAAATACATTTGGGATAAACTGAATCATGGTTCATATGACATTTTTGATACCTCAATATACCCCTATCCCATTTAATCACTTATAATGGTTTGGGACACCTGGGACCAAGGTGCGACTTCCTGATATGGCTCACACCAAGCCCACACCATCCCACACCAGCCTGACACGGGCTAGCCCTCAGCAAGCCCAACACGGGCTAGCCCTCAGCAAGCCCACATCAGCCCAACATGGGCTAGCCTGCACCAAGTCCAACATGGGCTAGCCCACACCAAGCCCAACACAGGCTAACCCACACCAAGCCCAACACGGTCTAGCCCACACCAAGCCCAACACAGGCTAGCCCACACCAAGCCCAACACCGGCTAGCCCACACCAGCCCAACACAGGCAAGCCCACACCAGCCCAACACGGGCTAGCCCACACCAGTCCAACACAGGCTAGCCCACAACAAGCCCAACACAAGCTAGCCCACACCAGCCCAACACAGGCTAGACCACATCAAGCCCAACACGGGCCAGCCTACACCAGCCCAACACAGGCTAGCCCAAACCAAGCCCAACACAAGCTAGCCCACACCAGCCCAACACAGGCTAGACCACATCAAGCCTAACACGGGCCAGCCTACAACAGCCCAACACAGGCTAGCCCAAACCAAGCCCGACACGGGCTAGTCTACACCAGCTCATCACAGGCTAGCCCATATCAAGTCCAACATAGGCCAGCCCACACCAAGCCCAACATGGACCAGTCTACACCAAGCACAGATATATCATAATGTAGAGGTGAGGGTGCATTAGCATATTTGGGGGCGTGGTTTACAAATACCCCAATTCATATTGTTAAGTTAAAAAGGAATACAAGAAAAAAATTGCTGACAGCATTGAAACGAATGAGGGTCAGAACTTCAAAGCCAATTACCTTGGAATCATCTTTTTTTTCTGTTTTAATTTTACAAGGTCTTTTTGTGAAACCGTTACTGTGTGTGTCGTTACAGTTTTAGTGTTCTGTTGTCTGATGTTAACAAACAATTATATTGTGAAAATGAAGTCTGTTAAACTACTTTGATAATTGCATGTGGTATATGAGAAACTGGAGTTTCTCTGGCAAATATATATATGTGATAGTAACAACTTTGTCTTTAAGATGAAATGTAACAGGCAGCCAATCCATTTTTGTTTTAGCTGAAGTGAGGGTTGTCCTTGGGCCACCTGTCTTTGGGCCCAATGCCAATGAGCAAAGGCACATTGACCAAATGTGGGCAGCCTACATGGGTCCAATGTTTTAACCCGCATTGGGCACACATCGTGCTAATTTGGACATGTTTGCTAGTCTAGTCAAAAATCTAATTTGGACATGTTTGCTAGTCTAGTCAAAAATCTCCCAGAAGACCGCACGTAACGTCCTGACAACTGGTAAAACCAATTTTCCATACCGCAGAGCTCTTTAAAAAGCAGTTTAGGAGAAACTGAATCATGTTGATATTAATGGTTCGTGTCAGTTAAAAAAATATATTTAAATTCACAAGACCAATTCCCACCTCCAGCTGTGTGCTGTACTGTTGCAGTGTTGCGATGTGAGTGAGACATACTGCATGTCGACTTGTATACTCTGTTGCTTCAGGAAGCATTCATGTGCACTCTCGCCAAATCAAACAGCCTGAGAGAAAACATATTTAATATATTCTGTAAGTATTTCTATTTTGTGTGAATGTACTTCAGACATTTTGTTGGTCAGACAGAGAACAACACACAAACTTTAACATATCATTCACCTGTCAAAATACCGCCTACTGTGTGATGACAGTGGGGTAGCTTACTTGTGTCCAGCCACCTCTGATTCAGTCTGTAGCATCCATCTCCATGATCCCATAATAGGGTCAAGGTGAGCGTTATGAATGTAGACAGACTGTTCACATGCACCTCTTTGAGTGTACGTTTAACTTTGACTCAAATGTCAGTAAAGTCTGTTCACATGCAGTTCTATACCTGTGATAGGGAAGCTTCCCTACGGCAAGAATGGAGGACTAAGTCTGGGTGTGTGTGTAGTGTGTGGGTGTGTGTATGTGCAATGTATCTATTGTGTGTGTCTACATGCGTGTGTTGTTCTCTGTTTAATCTCTATGTTCTGCAGTTCTGTCAAATGTTGCCAGAGGGGAAAGTACTACAGTAGCAGCACCTCATTCTGCAATTACTGTCAGATCAGGTAGGGAGTGTACAGCTTGAGATAGCACACAGAGAGCCAGGCAGACGTACAGATGTATGATCTTAATTTGATCACTCTTTTGTTGCAGAGAATTTTCTGCGCCGCAGGAAATGCAGACGAGCTTCATGATTGACATAAATTCACTGAAAACCTGCACTAACACATGGTTACAGTATATTAATAGTATTGCACTTTCATGTCGCCTACTCCTGGCCAGCTAATAGCCTAACCACCGATCAAGCAACATTATGGACAAAGCGTTCAAATCCTGTTGCTGCAGGATTATTTTGCTGCGACAATACTGGTCAAATTAAGATCCAACACCTGGACGTCTAACACCGTAACGACCCTCCCTGAAACCAGGACAAAGCCACTGAAGGGCCTATGCATTCATCTATACATTATGGTATGTTTCTGAAGTACATCTTCGAAGTGGAATGTTCAGGACATTTAGGTTTGTCTGAAGAAATGTTTTGTGTTGAATGGTTCATTCATGTTCATACAGACGATGTATTATACTATTTATACTGAGGCCAGCCACAATGTGTACACAGGTCAGGAGGTTCAGTCTCTCCATTCTGCCTCTCTCTCTCACTCACTCAATTCAATTCAAAGGGCTTTATTGGAATGGGAAACATATGTTTACATTTCCAAAGCAAGTGAAATAGATAATAAACAAAAGTGAAATAAACAATCAAAAATGAACAGTAAATATTACACTCACAAACATTTCAAAGGAATAGAGATATTTAAAATGTCATATTATGGCTGTCTCTCTCTTTCTAAACAACATATAATCTGCCATTTAAGGGGTCTCTCCATTCCGCTCTCAGTTGATCTATTGTGTTCATTTCTAAAACACCCAATTACACCATGTTGGCCCATAGTGTTGCCAAGCAACAAGTGAAGAAAATACTGGTAACATCAAACCCATAAAAACATCAAACCCATTTTCACTGGACTGAGAACTAATGCAACATTCTAACTTGCAATGGGCCTGTTTGAAAATGTTGAGCATAACGTACATGTTAGAGACGAGAGTGTAAGTCTTCCAGTCTCGGATTCTAAAAGGAATGACTTTTCCACCAGCAGCTCAAGGGCACCCATAAATGTTTATGATCAGTGGCAAATTGAGCATTTCTTTACCAGTCCAACATCCTCCCCATGAGAGACATCCAGCATGTGCAGGTCGAACATTATTTTCTATTACTGAAAATGTGGCGGACATAGCGCACATGATGCACTGAAATGAAGAGAGAGGGGACGAGACAGAGAAGAGAGGATTGGAATTAAGTGACGAGAAAAAGAGGGATACTGGAAAGAGGACTGCAATGTATGAGCTGAGAGATAAAGAACGAGAGCTAGATAAAGAAAGGTACAACTGGAGAGGAGCAGAGTTAATTTGGGAGAGCTGAAGGGATACAGGGATACGGACTCCCTCTGTTTGGCTATGACGTAGTCATCCCATGCAGGTAAGAGTGTTTGTTTGCTCATCCCTTATTGAGCCTTCTAACAGGGTAACATTCTGAAACACCAGTGTAAATGAATGTACAGAATTCTGCATCCATGGCCTCCCACTGTGACATTATATTAATCCAATCCTTTACACTTCTCTCCTACCATTGCAGCATACCATCCCATGTTGCTCCACCACTCCACTTTGTCCTGCTGAATAATGGAGGCTACTGTAGGTGTGTGTCTGGCAAAGTATTGTGCTCCCAGGTACTGTCCAAGAGATTTGTGTTGTTTATGGTGCCATAAAACTAAGATGCTTAGCAGCAAACATTGAGAGTAGATACTGGGAAAGGAACAATTGAGTTGTTAATTTTTCTCATTAGCTTTGTGAGATTCTCAAGGTATTAACTTCAGTTTAACTTACTTTACCTGTTGTCCGCTGATGTTTTCATTATGAGACAAAATATCCAAAGGTAAGTAATATTAGCCCGACTTTCATTACGCTGGTCTCTATATGGTTCTATTGGTTTGTCAGTCAGTGTCCCACAGGCTGCTGTAGGCCCAGTATTGATAGGGGAGTTGAGATGTGCTACAATAATCTCATAGCTTTATGATATCCCTCATATTTTGTGCAGTTTTTTATCCATATACAGGGCTTCGAAAGAAAATTTGAAGATTCCTTTTCAGTATGTTATGCCCACTTTGAAATTAATTTATCATCACAGAGGGATGACGGTGGAAACAGCGGGAAATCACAGTAGGAAATATGTTTATACCACGCTGAAATTAATTTATCATTCATATAACTCAATTGCCTTATTCCAACCACAATCCCTTGATGGTAGTCCAGTGGTCTGCATCTACAGCTTTCCTATCTCCTAAGTCATTACTTCTGTTGCTTTTCATTTGAATGTTAATAAGAATCACTAGCTTGTGTGTTATTGCTGTTTTCACCTAGAGAGGAAAGCGATGGAAAAACATGACAGTGACATCTTCCGTAATGTCATTGAATTTGATTGAAAATGTTACTAAATGTAAGAGACATTCGGTCACAATTGAATTTGATTGACTTCTATTTCCAAATACATTCCAATTTTCAACTACTTGTCTTTTGAAATAAAAAATTACTTTGAAATGTAAGTGAAAGTAACTGAGATTGTCACACCCTGATCTAGTTCACCTGTCCTTGTGATTGTCTCCACCCCCTCCAGGTGTCGCTTATTATCCCCGGTGTATATATCCCTGTGTTTCCTGTCTCTCTGTGCCAGTTTGTCTTGTTTGCCAGTTCAACCAGTCGCTGTTTGTTTCTAGTCCTCCTGGTTTCGACCCTTGCCTGTCCTGACTCCGTACCCCCCTGCCTGACCACTCTGCCTGTTCTGAATATCAGCCTGCCTATCCACTTGTACTGTTTCGGACTCAGATCTGGTTTCTGACCCCTGCCTGGCCTGCCCTCGAGACTGCCTATCGTCTGGTACTGGTTGGACTCTGACCTGGTTTATGAAGTCTTGCCTCTCCCTGACCTGCCTTTGCCTACTCCCTTTGTTATAATAAATATCGGAGCTCTACCATCTGCCTCCTGTGTCTGCATTTGGGTCTCTCCTTGTGCCCTTAAAGATATTTGAACACAGGTCTGGATCCTTATGTGAATATCATTCCTACACTCCTACACTATCTAGAACGAAAAAGGGTTATTTGGCTGTCCCCATAAGAGAACCCCCCTAAAGAGTTCTACCTGGAACCGAAAAGGGTTCTTCTATGAGGACAACAACAGAACCCCTTTGAAACTCCCCTTTTTTTCTAAGATTGTGTAATCTCTTGCTCTATTTTCTATTTTGGGTAAATCCATTTGAATTCAATCACTTTTTGACAGCATCACTTCTGATTTAAACTAAACTTTCCATACATGTTTGCTAATGGATGAAGTGATCAGTGATTTTTGGACCTGAATGCCAATACATTCAGTTGACTGATGTTGTATACCATACCATGTGACATCCAGGTCTTCATCACTGGAAGAGATGAACGGTTGAGTTTGATATAATTTAAAACCTTACAAACAGGGTTGTCAAATTATTTTATAATTTCTTTGAAAAAAAGTTTTTTATACAAATTATGACATTTTTTATCCTTTAACGCCAATTATCTAAAAACGTATTAACACGACCTGCAAGTGAATCCCATTATGATTTAGATTATTGTTCCCATTCACCTTTCCTCAACTTTCGAGTTGTAAACAATAGGGAAATAAAAACTTGTATATAAAAAAAAAAAATTCACCTTTATTTAACCAGGTAGGCCAGTTGAGAACAAGTTCTCATTTACAACTGCGACCTGGCCAAGATAAAGCAAAGCAGTGAGACACAAACAACGCAGAGTTACACATGGGATAAACAAACGTACAGTCAATAACACAATAGAAAAGTTTATATACAGTGTGTGCAAATGTAGTAAAATTAGGGAGGTAAGGAAATAAATAGGCCATACTGGCGAAATAATTACAATTTAGCAATTTAAGACTGGATTGATAGATGTGCAAAAGATGAGTGTGCAAGTAGAGATAGTGGGGTGCAAAGGAGCAAAAAATAAATAAAAATATGGGGATGAGGTAGTTGTGTGGGCTATTTACAGATGGGCTGTGTACAGGTGCAATGATCGTGATTTTCTTCAGTGATTTTTGCAATTCGTTCCAGTCATTGGGAGCAGAGAACTTGAAGGAAAGGCGGCCAAAGGATGAGTTGGCTTTGGGGATGACCAGTGAAATAGACCTGCTGGAGAGCGTGCTACTGAGATAAGGCGGGGCTTTACCTAGCAAAGACTTATAGATGACCTGGAGCCAGTGGGTTTGGCGACGAATATGAAGTGAGTGCCAGCCAACGAGAGCATATAGGTCGCAGTGGTGGGTAGTATATGGGGCTTTGGTGACAAAACGGATGGCACTGTGATAAACTACATCCAATTTGCTGAGTAGAGTGTTGGAGGCTATTTTGTAAATGACATCCCCGAAGTCAAGAATTGGCAGGATAGTCCGTTTTACAAGGGTATGTTTGGCAGCATGATTGAAGGATGATTTGTTTGCGAAATAGGAAGCCGATTCTAGATTTAATTTTGGATTGGAGATGCTTAATGTGAGTCTGGAAGGAGAGTTTACGGTCTAACCAGACACCTAGGTATTTGTAGTTGTCCACATGTTCCAAGTCAGAACCGTCCAGAGTAGTGATGCTAGACGGGCGGGCGGATGTGGTAGCGATCGTTTGAAGAGCATGCATTTAGTTTTACTTGCATTTAAGAGCAGTTGGAGGCCACAGAAGGAGTGTTGTATGGCATTGAAGCTCATCTGGAGGTTTGTTAAAACACGATGTCCAAAGAAGGGCCAGAAGTATACAGAATGGTGTCGTCTGCGTAGAGGTGGATCAGAGAATCACCAGCAGCAAGAGTGACATCATTGATGTGTACCGAGAAAAGAGTCGGCCCGAGAATTGAACCCTGTGGCACCCCCAAAGAGACTGACAGAGGTCCGGACAACAGGCTCTCCGATTTGACACACTGAACTCTATCTGAGAAGTAGTTGGTGAACCAGGCGAGGCAGTCATTTGAAAAACAAAGGCTGTTGAGTCTGCCGATAAGAATGCAGTGACAGAGCCGAAAGCCTTGCCCATATCGATGAAGATGGCTGCACAGTATTGTCTTTTATCGATGGCAGTTATGCTATGGTTTAGAACCTTGAGTGTGGCTGAGGTGCACCCATGACCAGCTCGGAAACCAGATTGCTTAGCAGAGAAGGTACGGTGGGATTCGAAATGGTTGGTGATCTGTTTGTTAACTTGGCTTTCAAAGACTTTAGAAAGGCAGGGTAGGATAGATATAGGTCAGTAACAGTTTGGGTCTAGAGTGTCTCCCCCTTTGAAGAGGGGGATGACCCCGGCAGCTTTCCAATCTCTAGGGATCTCAGACGATACAAAAGAGAGGTTGAACAGGCTAGTAATAAGGGTTGCAACAATTGAGGCGGATCATTTTAGAAAGAGAGGGTCCAGATTGTCGAGCCCAGCTGATTTGTAGGGGTCCAGATTTTGAAGCTCTTTCAGAACATCAGCTATCTGGATTTGGGTGAAAGAGAAATGGGGGAGGCTTGGGAAAGTTGCTGTGGGGGGTGCAGAGCTGTTGACCAGGGTAGGGGTAGCCAGGTGGAAAGCATGGCCAGCCGTAGAAAAATGGCCAGCCGTAGAAAAATGCTTATTGAAATTCTTGATTATCGTAGATTTATCGTGGTGACAGTGTTTCCTAGCCTCAGTGCAGTGGGCAGCTGGAAGGAGGTGCTCTTATTCTCCATGGACTTTACAGTGTCCCAGAACTTTTTGGAGTTTGTGCTACAGGGTGCAAATTTCTGCTTGAAAAAGCTAGCCTTAGCTTTCCTAACTGCCTGTGTATATTGATTCCTAACTTCCCTGAAAAGTTGCATGTCGCGGAAGCTATTTGATGCTAATGCAGTACGCCACAGGATGTTTTTGTGCTGGTCAAGGGCAGTTAAGTCTGGAGTGAACCAAGGGCTATATCTGTTCTATGATTTCACGGCAAGTTCTGCTTCAAGACTCCTGAATATACATCACAGCATGCATGCGTGCATGTCTCTGTCTGTGACTGTGTCTTTGAAACGTATATAAGTTCCTCTTTGAAGCCGCGCTGCTAGCTAATCAGATCTAAATGAATCATGACTTGATTGAGATTCTGTCTGTGTACTTAGTAAGGTCTGCTAATTCCCTTCTCCTCTAATGATCAAATAATATATTATCTCATACCAGCAGGTCCATCAAACTATAGATCTAAAGTCATCATAGGCTACAGACACTTACTATGGAATGTTGTAGTACACTATAGAATACTGTAGTAAATACTAAAGAAAGGTCTGCAGAGACACTACAGTCTGCAAAAACACACCAACAAATAAACTATAGTAAATACTACAGTATATAATTTGCATATACCCTACTCATTCCACTCCCCAATATCCCAATTTGTGCCACCCGTAAGTGAGAAACCTACACAAAAAAGAGCAGAAGCTCTGAACTCTCCATACCTCAGGAGGCTGAAAAAAATATGCTTGGCCCCTAAGACCCTCACAAACTTTTCCAGATGCACAATTGAGTGCATCCTGTCGGGCTGAATCACCGCTTGGTACTGCACCGCCCGCAACCGCAGGGCTCTCCAGAGGGTGGTGCGGCCTGCCCAACGCATCACCGGGGGCACACTGCCTGCCCTCCAGGACACCTACAGCACCCGATGTCACAGGAAGGCCAAAAAGATCATCAAGTACATCAACCACCCGAGCCACGTCCTGTTCACCACGTTGTCATCCAGAAGGCGAGGTCAGTACAGGTGCATCAAAGCTGGGATCGAGAGACTGAAAAACAGCTTCTATCTCAAGGCCATCAGACTGTTAAATAGCCATCACTAGCCGGCTACCACCCGGTTACTCAACCCTGCACATTAGAGGCTGCTGCCCTATATACATAGACATGGAATCACTGGTCACTTTAATCATGTTTACATACTGCTTTACTCATTTCATATGGATATACTGTATTCTATTCCACTGTATTTTAGTCAATGCCACTCCGACATTGTTCATCCCAATATTTATATATTTCTTAATTCAATTATTTTACTTTTAGATTTGTGTGTATTGTTGTGAATTGTTAGATACTACTGCACTGCATTTTGCTATACCTGCAATAACATCCGCTAAATATGTATGTGTGACCAATACAATTTGATTCCTTTGGATTTGATAGCCTTGAAATAATTGAAATAATATAGCCTAAATAATTCATTTTCGTTCCTTTTTAGGCTCCCTGTCTGACTCCTGACCTATTTAGTGTTTATATGCTGTTTAATATGACATGTATCCTATTTGAAATGATGTGTGCTTCATACATTCACATGTTCATTCAAATACTTTTCATTCCTATCCATATGGTTTGGTTTCAACACGGTTCCACCCTGGACGGTTCTGACCTAGAATATGTAGACAACTATAAATACCTAGGTGTCTGGTTAGACTGTAAACTCTCCTTCCAGACTCATATTAAGCATCTCCAATCCAAAATCAAATCTAGAATCGGCTTTCTATTTCGCAACAAAGCCTCCTTCACTCACGCCGCCAAACTTACCCTCGTAAAACTGACTATCCTACCGTTCCTCGACTTCGGCGATGTCATCTACAAAATAGCTTCCAATACTCGACTCAGCAAACTGGATGCAGTCTATCACAGTGTCATCCGTTTTGTTACCAAATCACCTTATACCACCCACCAGTGCGACCTGCATGCTCTAGTCGGCTGGCCCTCGCTACATATTCATCGCCAGACCCACTGGCTCCAGGTCATCTATAAGTCTATGCTAGGTAAAGCTCCGCCTTATCTCAGTTCACTGGTCACGATAACAACACCCACCCGTAGCACACGTTCCAGCAGGTATATCTCACTGATCATCTCCAAAGCCAACACCTCATTTGGCCACCTTTCCTTCCAGTTCTCTGCTGCCAGTGACTGGAACGAATTGCTACCAGTGACTGGAAAAATCGCTGAAGTTGGAGACTTTTATTTCCCTCACCAACTTTAAACATCAGCTATCTGAGCAGCTAACCGATCGCTGCAGCTGTACATAGTCGATCTGTAAATAGCCCACCCAATCTACCTACCTCATCCCCATATTGTTTTTATTTACTTTTCTGCTCTTTTGCACACCAGTATCTCTACTTGCACATCATCATCTGCTCATGTATCACTCCAGTGTTAATCTGCTAAATTGTAATTATTCGCTCCTATGGCCTATTTATTGCCTACCTCCTCATGTCTTTTGCACACACTGTATATAGACTTTCTTTTTTATTCCTACTGTGTCATTGACTTGTTTATTGTGTTATTGGCTTGTTTATTGTTTACTCCATGTGTAACTCTGTGTTGTTGTCTGTGTCACACTGCTTTGCTTTATCTTGGCCAGGCCGCAGTTGTAAATGAGAACTTGTTCTCAATTAGCCTACCTGGTTAAATAAAGGTGAAATAAAAATTAAATTAAATTAAAAAACACTTCCAAACCAATTGGAAGGTCCAGGTAGTCACAAAAATAGATGGGTGTTGGTTAAATTGTGATTTTAATAAATGTAAAATCTTTGAAATTGTTGCATGTTGCGTTTATATTGTTGTTCAGTATATTTATGACGAAATATTCTATCAATGTGGATGCAGTTGCTGGTGTAAACATGGCAAGTACTTCTGATGAAATTCAAATAAAAATATTGCTAGCAGGAGGAAAAACGATACATAATGCATCCCCAATGAAAGAAAAACAACTTGAAAAGGCAAGCAATTTAAAAACTGGACATTTATCTTGGATAAACTGGATAGATGCAGTTTCCATGCGTTAGCCTCCAATTCCATCTCTGGACTGGAGGTAGGGTATGTGCAGGCCTGTGATTTTAGAGGAACAGACAGTTCCTTGTAACTAGTCAGGAGAGCCAATAGGATGTTTGCAGAAGCAACAAGCTAAGAATAAAACATTCTGGGCAAAGATTTACCCAGCCATTGTTCAGAGGGAATATAACTTAAAGAGGTAGGCTTAAACATATTGGAAAAGAGATCAATATCAGTGTAAAATACTTTATCTAAGATGATTTGGCCAAATCAAAATTACACAGGCACGAAATGCTTGTCGCTGAATTCACACCCTCACTTCTGATTCTTTCTTCAATGGCATGCACACACAAACAAATACACTACGTTTCCAATCAACACACACACACACACACACACACACGCACACACACACACACACACACACACACACACACACACACACACACACACACACACACACACACACACACACACACACACACACACACACACACACACACACACACACACACACTCATTTGCAAGTGCACACACAGGAGCACTTGAGCTCCTCTTGAGGCGGGACGGATGGAGGAAATATGTCCTGTCAGTTCTAATTATTTGTACGGCTGTGGATCTCAAAGGTATCGAATTCCCTGAGGAAGACAGCCAGATCCATTAGCATATAGCTGGCCCGAGCTGGCACCAAAAAAACAAGATTAGATTTATGAGGGCCCCAATACCACCAACGCCTGCAACTCATACACACATACTTGGTCTGACTATACGTATTGGATTGATTGCAACGAGCAGGCAGAATGCAGTGCTGTGAGACGCATTACCGCTTGACTTCTCAGAACGCTACTAACGGCAAACTTGCTTGCAACCAAAAACCCACAATAATAAATCAGCATATCAGTTTATTTCCTGTTGTTACCATGTCATGTGATTATGATACCAGACAGGTGTGTCTAGGTTTTCCACTGAAATGAAAGATCGACCTATCAGGAGCATCGGGAAGCATTAAGCTGATTAATTCATGTAAAACTACTTATTAGAGTAGAAGAATATAGAAGGACTGGCCTATATTTCATTCAAACGTTTCACTTTAAATGGCAAACTAATACATTATATTCCATTTGAAATAACTTTATTAGACTACATTTTCATGTGCTAAAAAAATATATAGATTGTATAATCATGATTAACTTGATTTAGTTACACATTTCAAATATGGACAATCCATGGATATTTTTCCTCAACACATTATTTTAAAGACAGTTGTATTTAATAAATTAGATACATTGGAAGCAAATAAAATAATAAGAGTATGGTACATCAACATTAGTTTTCCATTCATATAACATGTCGGGTAAATTGCCACAATAGATTTGCCGTGGTAAACAAGGAAATACTTTATTTCAGTTGTAGGGAATGATTGTCAAATTGATAAATCACCCTTAATCTGCTAAAAAATGTGGGTGAATAGGGAGTACAGGAGGGGACTAAGCAAGCACCCCTGAGGGGCCCCCGTGTTGAGGGTCAACATGACGGATGTGTTGTTGCCTACCCTCAACACCTGGGGGCGGCCCGTCAGAAAGTCCAGGATCCAGTTGCAGAGGGAGGTGTTCTGGTGTCTGGTTAGACTGTAAACTCTCCTTCCAGACTCACATTAAGCATCTCCAATCCAAAATTAAATCTAGAATCAGCTTCCTATTTCGCAACAAAGTATCCTTCACTCATGCTGCCAAACATACCCTCGTAAAACTGACTATCCTGCCGATCCTTGACTTCGGCGATGTAATTTACAAAATAGCCTCCAACACTCTACTCAGCAAACTGGATGCAGTCTATCACAGTGCCATCCGTTTTGTCACCAAAGCCCCATATACTACCCACCACTGCGACCTGTATGCTCTCGTTGGCTGGCTCGCTTCATATTCGTCGCCAAACCCACTGGCTCCAGGTCATCTATAAGTCTTTGCTAGGTAAAGCCCCACCTTAACTCAGCTCACTGGTCACCATAGCAGTACCCACTCGTAGCACACGCTCCAGCAAGTATATTTCACTGGTCACCCCCAAAGCTAATTCCTCCTTTGGCCGCCTTTCCTTCAAGTTCTCTGCTGCCAATGACTGGAACGAATTGCAAAAATCACTGAAGCTGGAGACCCATATCTCCCTCACCAACTTTAAGCACCAGCTCTCAAAGCATCTCACAGATCACTGCATCTGTACATAGCTCATCTGTAAATAGCCCATCCAACTTCCTCATCCCCATACTGTTATTTATTATTTTTTATGTTTTTTGCTCCTTTGTACCCCAGTATCTCTACTTGCACATTCATCTTTTGCACATCTATCATTCCAGTGTTTAATTGCTAAATTGTCATTATTTCGCCACTATGGCCAATTTATTGCCTACCTCCCTTATCTAACCTCATTTGCACACACTGTGTATAGACTTTTTCTCTATTGTGTTATTGACTGTATGTTTGTTTATTTCATGTGTAACTCTATGTTGTTGTTTGTGTGGCACTGCTTTGCTTTATCTTGGCCAGGTCGCAGTTGTAAATGAGAACTTGTTCTCAGCTAGCCTACCTGGTTAAATAAAGGTGAAATTTAAAAAAATAAAAAAATAAAATATACTGACCCCCCAACACAAACACACACACACACACACACACACACACACACACACACACACACACACACACACACACACACACACACACACACACACACACACACACACACACACACACACACACACACACACACACACACACACACACACACACACACACACACACACACACACACACACACACACTGCTGTTACTATATTTATCTATCCTGTTGCCTAGTCACTTTACCCCCCCTGTACATATGTACCTCAATTTCCTCATACCCCTGCACATTGACTAGGTACTGGTACCCCATGTATATAGCCATGGTATCATTGACTAGGTACTGGTAACCCATGTATATAGCCAAGGTATCATTGACTAGGTACTGGTACCCCATGTATATAGCCAAGGTATCATTGCTTACTGTGCATTTATTCATTGTGTTACTATTTTGTTCTATTATTATATATTTCTTAAATGTTTTATTGTATTCTGCATTGTTGGGAAGGGTCCGTAAGGTAGCATTTTACTGTTAGTCTACACCTGTTGTTGACGAAGCATATGACAATAAACATGATGTTCTACCTCATATACATTTACAGTCAATTCAATATGTCTAGAAACATGTCCATGAGGAACTGTTCTTCCCATGGGTGTGCTGTACAGTCTACAGTACATGCTGTACTGCCCATGGAGCATACTTACATACTGCAATTGTGACTCATTTATGTTACAGAAGTTGATGTGAGAACCTTATATAGCAAATATTTAATCCAATGTCAGTTCAATTTTTCAATAAATTAGATTCCTAAGGTCTTCTGTGGATTGAGAATAAAAGTATAGGATATTGAGATAAAAAGCAATGGTTTCCCACTGGTGAATGAAGAATGTAAAGGAAGCCCATTTATTAGGGTTCATCAGCTCTACACAGTGAGATTCCTCACTGTCACATGTTATGATATATTAGTCCTGTGTTTTATGGGACGTAGGTGTGAAAACATATGGAAGCGCAAAGAGGGGCTATGACCAGTTTCTGGGAATCACAAAGGAATTTCCTACGAAGGAATCCAAGCGTTGATAAATTAAATATTTCACCTGGCTCATTTCCTCTACAGAACATACATACAGAGCCTTCGGAAAGTATTCAGACCCCTTGACTTTTTCCATATTTTGTCACTTTACAGCCTTATTCTAGAATTGATTAAATAAAAAAAATTCCTCAGCAATTAACACACAATAGCCCATAATGACAAAGCAAAAAACAGGTTTTTAGATATTTTTGCAAAATTACAGAAATACCTTATTTACATAATTATTCAGACCGTTCACTATGAGACTTGAAATTGAGCTCAGGTGCATCCTGTTTCCATTGATCATCCTTGAGATGTTTCTACAACTTGATTGGAGTCCACCTGTTGTAAATTCAATTGATTGGACATAATTTGGAAAGGCACAAGCCTGTCTATATAAGGTCCCACATTTGACAGTGCATGTCAGACCAAAAACCAAGCCATGAGGTCAAAGGAATTGTCCGTTGAGCTCAGAGACAGGATTGTGTCGAAGCACAGATCTGGGGAAGGGTACCAAAACATTTCTGCAGCATTGAAGGTCCCCAAAAACACAGTGGGCTCAATCATTCTTAAATGGAAGAAGTTTGGAACCACCAAGACTCTTCCTAGAGCTGGCCGCCCGGCCAAACTGAGCAATCGGGGGAGAAGGGCCTTGGTCAGGGAGGTGACCAAGAACCTGATGGTCACTCTGGCATAGCTCCAAAGTTCCCTTGCGGAGATGGGAGAACCTTCCAGAAGGAAAATCATCAATCAGGCCTTTATGGTAGAGTGGCCAGAAGGAAGCCACTCCTCAGTAAAATGCACGTGACAGCCCACTTGGAGTTTGCCAAAAGGCACCCAAAGACTCTCAGACCATGAGAAACAAGATTCTCTGGTCTGATGAAACCAAGATTGAACTCTTTGGCCTGAATTACAATCGTCACGTCTGGAGGAAACCTGGCACCATCCCTATGGTGAAGCATGGTGGTGGCAGCATCATGCTGTGGGGATGTTTTTCAGCGGCAGGGACTGGGAGACTAGTCAGGATTGAGACAAAGATGAACGGATCAATGTACAGAGAGATCCTTGATGAAAACCTGCTCCAGAGTGCTCAGGACATCAGACTGGGGTGAAGGTTCACCTTCCAACAGGACAACAACCCTAGGCACACAGCCAAGACAACGCAGGAGTGGCTTCGGGACAAGCCTCTGAATGTCCTTGAGTGAACCAGCCAAAGTCTGGACTTGAACCCGATTGAACATCTCTGGAGAGACCTGAAAATGGCTGTGCAGAGCTTGAAAGGATCTGCAGAGAAGAATAGGAGAAACTCCCCAAATACAGGTGTGCCAAGCTTGTAGCGTCATACCCAAGAAGACTTGAGGCTGTAATCGCTGACAAAGGTGCGTCAACAAAGTACTGAAAAAATGGTCTGAATACTTATATAAATATGATATTTCAGTGTTAGATTTTTTATAAATTAGCAAGCATTTCTAAAAACCTGTTTTTGCTTTGCCATTTAGGGGGTATTGTGTGTAGATTGATGAAGGACATTTAAAAAAATAGAATAAAGCTGTTACGTAACAAAATGTGGAAAAAGTCAAGGGTTCTGACTACTTTCTGAATGCACACACACACACACACACACACACACACACACACACACACACACACACACACACACACACACACACACACACACACACACACACACACACACACACACACACACACACACACACACACACACACACACACACACACACACACACACACACACACACACACACACACACACACACACACACACCACGATTCAATACTAACGTAACACCCTTGTCCCAAAAGCACAGGTCTAGCACAGACACAACTTTGAAGCAAAACCCTGTAGGACCTGTTTCATTAGGTGACTTACAAGGACACTACTGGGTGATCTGATAAGTTGGGAAGAAGAGTTTTCTAAGGACCAGATTTATACTGATTCCAAAATGCCCAGATAGGACTGCCTCATCTATAAGCCTGCACATCCAGGCTGGAACTGTATCCTTACCCATTGGATGCAGTGATCACAATATAGTGGCTATATCCAGGAAAGCCAAGGTTCCAAAAGCTGGGCGTAAAATAGTGTATAACAGATCATACAAAAGATCTTGCTGTGACTCTTATGTGGATGATGTTAAAACAAATTGTTGATCTGATGTGATTAGTATGGAGCATCCAAATGCTGTACATTATTAATTCGTTAAATTGATTATTAAACTATTGACAAAGGTGCATCTGTTATTAAGAAACTGACTGTTAGAACTGCTAAGGCTCTGTGGATTGATGAGAAATTTAAAAACTGTATGGGTGCAAGAGATTTGGCATTATGGAGTGGTTAATAAGTCTTGCTGGCTGACTTACTGCAAATTGAGAAAGTATGTGACTAAACTCAACAAAAAGAAGAAGAAACTGTATTATGAACCGAAGATCATTGATAAATTATTGTAACGGTCGTCATAGTCGTTCTCCTCCTCAGACGAGGAGGAGCATGGATCGGACCAACACGCAGAGTGGGTAGTGCTCATGATAATTTATTACATCGAAACTGAACACTAACATGAAACAAAATAACAAAATGAATACAACCGACAACAGTCCCGTGTGGCACGAATACAAACACGGAAACAAACACCCACAACACACACGTGAAACCCAGGCTGCCTAAGTATGATTCTCAATCAGGGACAACGATTGACAGCTGCCTCTGATTGAGAATCATACCCAGCCGAACACAAACATCCCAACATAGAAAATCACACCTAGACAAACCCACCCAACTCACGCCCTGACCAACTAAAATAAATACCAGACAAAAGAAAACAGGTCAGGAACGTGACAATTATGGTCAGAAAGTCTAATTCAACTCCATCTTTCATCGAATCAGAAGGCTTATTCATCACAAAACTTATTGATGTTGACAATTATATTAATGATTACTTAATTGGCAAAGTGTGCAAACTTAGGCAGGAAATGAAAACAATGAACAGTGAGCCATTGTATTCATGCATAAAAAAACAAATAATTTACATCATTTAGCAGACGCTCTTATCCAGAGCGACTTACAAATTGGAAAGTTTATACATATTCATCCTGGTCCCCCCGTGGGGAATGAACCCACAACCCTGGCGTTGCAAGCGCCATGCTCTACCAACTGAGCCACACGGGACCGTGTAATGAAATAATGAAAGAAAAACATTGTACGTTAAAATTTTGTAAAGTTAGTGTGGGAGAGGTGGAAAAATTATCAATAATGACGAACATTCTGGCATTGACAACTAAGATGGAAAGCTACTGAAGATGGTAGCTGACTCTATGGCCACTCCTATACACTATATATACAAAAGTATGTGGACACCCCTTCAAATTAGTGGATTCGGCTATTTCAGCTACACCGTTGCTGACAGATGTATAAAGTCGAGCACACAGTCATGCAATCTCCATAGACAAACATTGGCAGTAGAATGGCCTTACTGAAGAGCTCAGTGACTTTCAACGTTGCACCGTCATAGGATGCCACCCTTCCAACAAGTCAGCTTGTAAAATTTCTGCCCTGTTAGAGCTGCCCTGGTCAACTGTAAGTCAAATCAAAATCAAATCAAATGTTATTAGTCACATACACATATTTAGCAGATGTTATTGCGGGTGTAGCGATATGCTTGTGTTCCTAGCTCCAACAGTGCAGCAGTATCTAACAGTGGAGTAGTATTTAAAAACAATTTACAACAATACACACACAGACTGTCTGCAATAGGCTGAGAGAGGCTGGACTGAGGGCTTGTAGGCATGTTGTAAGGCAGGTTCTCACCAGACATCACCGGCAACAACGTCGCCTATGGGCACAAACCCACCGTTGCTGGACCAGACAGGACTGGAAAAAAGTGCTCATCACTGACGAGTCGCGGTTTTGTCTCACCAGGGGTGATGGTCGAATTCGCGTTTATCGTCGAAGGATTGAGCGTTACACCAAGGCCTGTACTCTGGAGCGGGATCGATTTGGAGGTGGAAGGTCCGTCATGGTCTGCGGCGGTGTGTCACAGCATCATCGGACTGAGCTTGTTGTCATTGCAGGCAATCTCAACACTGTGGGTTACAGGGATGACCTCCTCCCTCTTGTGGTACCCTTCCTGCAGGCTCATCCTGACATGACCCTCCAGCATGACAATGTCACACTGCGTGTTCTGTGTGTAATTTCCTGCAAGACAGGAATGTCAGTGTTCTGCCATGGCCAGCGAAGAGCCCAGATCTCAATCCCATTGAGCACGTCTGGGACCTGTTGGATCGGAGGGTGAGGGCTAGGGCCATTCCCCCCAGAAATGTCCGGGAACTTGCAGGTGTCTTGGCGGCAGAGTGGGGTAAGATCTCACAGCAAGAACTGGCAAATCTGGTGCAGTCCATGAGGAGGAGATGCACTGCAGTACTTAATGCATCTGGTGGCCACACCAGATACTGATACTGTTACTTTTGATTTTGATCCCCCCTTTTTTCAGGGACACATTATTCAATTTCTGTTAGTCACATGTCTGTGGAACTTGTTCAGTTTATGTCTCAGTTGCTGAATGTTGTTATGTTCATACAAATATTTACACATGTTAAGTTTGCTGAAAATAAACGCAGTTGACAGTGAGGACATTTATTTTTTTGCTGAGTTTATATATATATATGAGATGAGTAAAGCAGTATGTAAACATTATTTAAACATTATTGAAGTGACTAGTGTTCCATTATTAAAGTGGCTAGTGATTCCAAGTCTATGTGTATAGAGCAGCAGCCTCTAAGGTGCAGGGTTGCATAACCGGTTGGAAGCCGGCTAGTGATGGCTATTTAACAGTCTGATGGCCTTAGAATAGAATAGATAGAAGCTGTTTTTCAGTCTCTCGGACCCAGCTTTGATGCACCTGTACTGACCTCACATTCTGGGTGATATGCCATGGCTGATGTCCTTGATGATCTTTTTGGCCTTCATGTGACATCGGGTGCTGTAGCTGTCCTTGAGGGCAGGTACTTTGCTCCCGGTGATACGTTGGGCAGACCGCACCACCCTCTGGAGAGCCCTGCGGTTGCGGGCAGTGCAGTTGCCATACCAGGCGGTGATACAGCCTGACAGGATGCTCTCAATTGTGCATGTGTAAAAGTTTGTGAGGGTTTTAGGGGCCAAGACAAATTTATTCAGCCTCCTGAGCTTGAAGAGGCGCTGCTGCGCCTTCTTCACCACACTGTCTGTGTGGGTGGACCATTTCAGATCGTCAGTGATGTGTACGCCGAGGAACTTGAAACTTTCGCCCTTCTCCACTGCGGTCTCTTGGATGTGGATAGGGGAGTGCTCCCTCTGCTGGTTCCTGAAGACCACGATCAGCTCCTTTGTTTTGTTGACATTGAGTGAGAGGTTATTTTCCTGGCACCCCTCTCCCAGGGACCTCACCTCCTCCCTGTAGGCTGTCTCGTCATTGTTGGTAATCAGGCCTGCAACTGTTGTATTGTCTGCAAACTTGATGATTGAGTAGTAGGCGTGCGTAGCCACCCAGTCATGGGTGAACAGGGAGTACAGGAGGCGGCTGAGCACTCACCCTTGTGGAGCCCCTGTGTTGAGGGTCAGCCAAGTGGAGGTGTTGTTTCCTACCTTCACCACCTGGGGGTGGCCCGACAGGAAGTCCAGGACCCAGTTGCACAGGACGGGGTTCAGACCCAGGGCCCCGAGCTTAATGATGAGCTTGGAGTGTACTATGGTGTTGAATGCTGAGCTATAGTCAATGAACAGCCTTCTTACATAGGTATTCCTCTCGTCCAGATGGGATAGGGCAGTGTGCAGTGCAGTGGCAATTGCATTGTCTGTGGGTCTATTGGTGCAGTAAGCAAATTGAAGTTGGTCAAGGGTGTCAGGTAAGGTAGAGGGGATATGATCCTTATCTAGCCTCTCAAAGCACTTCATGATGACAGAAGTGACTGCTACGGGGCGATAGTCATTTAATTCAGTTACCTTTGTCTTCTTGGGAACAGGAACAATGGTGGACATCTTGAAGCAAGTTGGGATAGCAGACGGGGATAGGGAGAGGTTTAATTTGTCTGTAAACACTCCAGCCAGCTAGTCTCCATGTTCTCTGAGGACGCTGCTAGGGATGTCGTCTGGGCCGGCAGCCTTGCCGTCAGTTAACAAACTTAAATGTCTTACTCACGTCGGCCACAGAGAAGGAGAGCCCACAGTCCTTGGTAGTGGGTCGCAATGGTGGCACTGTAAGATCTTCTCAAAGCGGGCGAAGAAGGAGTTTAGCTTGTCCGGAAGCAAAACGTTGGTGTCCGCGACATGACTGGTTTTCCCTTTGTAGTCCGTGATTGTCTGTAGAACCTGCCACATATGTCTCGTGTCTGAGCTGTTGAATTGCGACTCCACTTTGTCAAAGTACTGACATTTTTCCTGTTTGATTGCCTTACGGAGGAAATAACTACACTGTTTGTATTCGGCCATATTCCCCGTCAATTTGCCATGGTTAAATGCGGTGGTTCGCACTTTCAGTTTTGCAAGAATGCTGCCATCTATCCACGGTTTCTGGTTTTGGTAGGTTTTAATAGTCATAGTAGGTCGAACATCGCCTATACACTTCACAATGAACTCAGTCACCGTATCCATGTATTTGTCAATGTTATTCTCAGAGGATGCCCGGATCATATCCCCGTCCGTGTGATCAAAACAATCTTGAAGCATGGATTCTGATTGGTCAGACCAGCATTGAATAGACCTTAGCATAGGTAATTCCTGTTTGAGTTTCTGCCTATAGGAAGGGAGGAGCAAAATGGAGACGTAATTAGATTTGCTGAAGGGAGGGTGGGATAGGGCCTTGTAGGCATTTAGAAAAGTTGAGTAGCAGTGGTCCATTGTTTTACCAGCACGAGTACTACAGTCAATGTGTTGGTAGAACTTCGGTAGCATTTTCCTCAAATTTGCATTGTTAAAATCCCTAGCTACAATAAATGCGTAAGATGTCGCTGACAGATATGGCAGTAGATATGGCAGAGACGTCTAGGAGCAACAAAGGCTCAGCTGTGAAGTTGTAGGCCACACACGCTCAAAGAATGGGACTGTCAAGTGTTGAAGCGCGTAGCGCGTAAAAATCATCTGTCCACGATTGCAACACTCACTACCGAGTTCCAAAAGGCCTCTGGAAGCTAATTCAGCATGAGAAATGTTAGTCGGGAGCTTCACGCCCGAGCATCTGCGCACAAGCCTAAGATCACAAGCTTTGGCTGGAATGCCAAGCGTTGGCTGGAGTGGTGTAAAGCTCACCGCCATTGGACTTTGGAGTTGTGGAAACGCGTTCTCTGTAGTGATGAGTCACGCTTCACCATCTGGCAGCCTGACGAATGAATCTGGGTATGGCGGATGCCAGGAGAACGCTACTTGCCCGAATGCATTTTGTCAACTGTAAAGTTTGGTGGAGTAGGAATAATGGTCTATGGCTGTTTTTCATGGTTTGGGCCCCTTAGTTCCAGTGATGGAAATCTTAACACTACAGCATACAATGATATTCTAGACAATTCTGTGCTTCCAACTTTGTGGCAACAGTTTGGAGAAGGCCCTTTCCTGTTTCAGCATGACAATGCCCTGTGCACAAAGCCAGGTCCATGAAGAAATGGTTTGTTGAGATCAGTGAGGAAGAACTTGACTGGCTTATACAGAGCCCTGACCTCAACCCCATCGAACACCCTTGAGATGAATTGCAACTCCGACTGCGAGCCAGGCCTAGTCACCCAACATAAGTACCCGACCTCACTAATGCTCTTGTGACTGAATGAAAGCAAGTCCCCTCAGCAATATTCCAACATCTAGCAGAAAGCTTTCCCAGAAGAGTGGAGACTGTTATTATCACGTTTTCGGTAAGACCCAGATGCAGACAGCGTCGAAGTAACAACAGTTTATTAATTGAACAGGGGCAGGCAAAAGGCAGGTTAAAGGCAGGTAGAGGTCAGTAATCCAGATAGGTGGGGCAAAAGTACAGGACAGCAGGCAGGTTCAGGGTCAGGGCAGGCAGAATGGTCAACACTGGGAAAACTAGGAAACAGGAACAATCGAGAGACAGGAGCAGAGGGGAAACCGCTGGTAGGCTTGACAAAACAAAACAAACTGGCAACAGACAAACAGAGAACACAGGTATAAATACACTGGGGATAATGAGGAAGATTGGCGACACCTGGAGGGGGTGGAGACAATCACAAAGACAGGGGAAACAAATAGTACCCGCAAAACACCAGTCTCAACGTCAACAGGCCTTCTAGGCAGAGTTCCTCTGTCCAGTGTCTGTGTTCTTTTGCCCATCTTAATCTTTTCTTTTGAATATTGTAGCTGTAAATGGCTGATTTGTAATGGAATACCTACATAGGCGTACAGAGGCCCATTATCAGCAACCATCACTCCTGTGATCCAATGGCACATTGTGTTAGCTAATCCAAGTTTATCATTTTAAAAGGCTAATTGATCATTAGAAAACCCTTTTCGAATTATGTTAGCACAGCTGAAAATGGTTGTTCTGATTAAAGAAGCAATAAACCTGGCCTTCTTTAGACTAGTTGAGTATTTGGAGCATCAGCATTTGTGGGTTTGATTACAGGCTCAAAATGGCCAGAAACAAACAACGTTCTTCTGAAACTCATCACTTTATTCTTGTTCTGAGAAATGAAGGCTATTCCATGCGAGAAATTGCCAAGAAACTGAAAATCTTGTACAACGCTGTGTACTACTCGCTTCACAGAACAGCGCAAACTGGCCCTAACCAGAATAGAAAAAGGAGTGAGAGGCCACGGTGCACAACTGAGCAAGAGGACAAGTACATTAGAGTGTCTATTTTGAGAAACAAATGCCTCACAAGTCCTCAACTGGCAGTTTCATTAAATAGTACCCGCAAAACACCACTCTCAACATCAACAGTGAAGAGGCGACTCCGGGATGCTGACCGCGATGCTGGCACAAGAAAAAGACATATCTCAGACTGGCAAATAAAAATAAAAGATTGGCAAAAGAACACAGACACTGGACAGAGGAACTCTGCCTAGAAGGCTATCCGTAAATTTAATAAAAAAAATAAAAATAAATAAAAAGTGTTGTCTGGTTTGCTTAATATCATGAATTTTAAATGATTTACACTTTTACTTTTGATACTTAAGTATATTTTAGCAGTTACATTTACTTTTGATACTTAAGTATATTTAAAACCAAAGACTTTTACTCAAGTAATATTTTACTGGGCGACTTTCACTTTTACTTGAGTCATTTACTTTTCTTTTACTTGAGTATCTTTACTTTTACTCAAGTATGACAAGTGGGCACTTTTTCCACCACTGAGAGTAATGTCTGCAAAAAGACAAGAGTAAATACTACAGTATACTATAGTCCACAAAAACACCCCAGTAACTACTAAAGTATAGTACAGTCCGCAAAAACTCTACAGCAAATAGTACAATCCACAAAAACACATATACTATAATATATACTACTATTTTATTTTATTACGGTATTTATTCTATAGTTAACTGTATAATACAGTATACTACAGTAAATAGTACAGTGTATACTACAGTAAAGTCTGCAAAAACACTAGTGTTTATATTATACTATGGTGTTTTTGCAGACTTTACTGTATACCTTCTTTTGGGGTCTACAGCTAATGAACAAAAAACATATTGTGGATCTGACCTTATACGTATGTACGGCACAATAGTCAACCAATCCCTCATTTCACTTTATGCATACACTGTTCAGATGGTGGGTTATCACCTCATTGCATTATTATCCCATTTCACAAAAAAACATTACAGCTTAAATCATCCTTACTTCCAAAAGTTGTTATGGTTGTTATAATTTAATTTAATTATTTTCTTCCAAGTCTCAATGCTAAATTTGGTAATTGGTCATAACTGGCCTCATTGCCACCAAAACAAGCCTCACAGTACAGTACACTCTCCATTCACATTCATACAGCTCATTGAATGCCTCCCAAGGCTTATCCTGACTAAATATTGATTTCAGTCCATCACACAAATTGAATAGTTTCCACAGAATGAGTTTACATTATAAGAAAGGAAGGAGGCCTTTCAAGGGCGATTTTCCTTGTGGATGTGTAATGAGGCTTGGAGGTGTGTATGTATGGCAGAGGGAGAAAGAAGGTATGTTGACCATTGAAACACATCACCGTCACACGTGTTTGTCTTCAAGTGTTGTGCGTACATGTACATGTACATGCATGCGTGAGTGTGTGTGTGAGTGTATGAGTGCGTAAAAACGTGCATGTGTGCAGTTGTCGATGTGAGTGTTTATCAGCTGGCATAAGAATAAGGGAGTCTTTCAAAGGCGAGACAACAGTTTGAGCAAATTAGTGTTCCAGTCTAACCTGGGACTATGTCCCGCTTTGGGGAGAAGAAACAGTCGCTCTCCCCTCAGCAAGGACGTGTGACTGATGTGTTAGTGATGTTGGGAGAACATCGGATTGACACTGTATGTGGTGTGGTTGCAGCAGAACAGTATGTTATTTTGTGTGTGTGTGTGTGTGTGTGTGTGTGCCTGCGTGCAGTTGAGCTCACAGATATTTGAGGAGAATGCCGCTGAGCTTCTAACCACTCTGTGAACTTATGAAGCTCAAAGAGGGACATTTCATATGCACAACCCTCAGCATCCAAGTTCCACACGGAGCTCAACTGCTTGTCTTCTCTCAACCAAGCTGGGTTTTAAGAACGTAACCCCTCATTGTCTCCCCCTGTTTTATCATTGCATTGTGATTCAAAAAGCGGCATCGGTGTGCTTTATGACCTCAGTGTGCTTGGGTAGGCTGTTTGGTGGTTTCAGCCAACTGGATTTAGGACCGGCGTGGACACCAAAGATAGTATGAACAGAGGCAGCTGTTGTCTGTGGGTGTTGTGCTATTTCTCCAAGTTGTAAAAACAAGCAGAGCAGAAACTGGCTACTCTTAATATGACTGATGTAGCTGGCAAGTTAACTGCTGTTTGACTTAAAAGAAGAAAAGAAAATATTCCCAGTGCCGCGCTAGTAGTGTAACTGACATGTAACGTTAGCTAGGGTTTCATCCCATCTCGACTGAAGTTCTGTCTGAAGTGATTGAACTAGCTAGCTAGCTAATTACAGTGAATTTGGAAAGCATTCAGACCCCTTGACTTTTTCCACATTATTGTTATGTTACAGCCTTATTCTAAAATGTATTAAATCGTTTTTTCCCTCATCAATCTATACACAATACCCCATAATGACAAAGCAAAAACAACGAGAAAAACATATGTAATAACACATTTACATAAGTATTCAGACCCATTACTCAGTACTTTGTTGAAGCACATTTGGCAGTGATTATAGTCTTGAGTCTTCTTGGGTGGGACGCTACAAGCTAGTCAGACCTGTATTTTGGGAGTTTCTCTGATTCTTCTCTGCAGATCCTCTCAAGCTCTGTCAGGTTGGATGGGGAGCGTCACTGGACTGCTATTTTCAGGTCTTTCCAAACATGTTCAATCGGGTTCAAGTCCGGGCTCTGGCTGGGCCACTCAAGGACATTCAGAGACTTGTCCCAAAGCCACTCCTGCATTGTATTGGCTGTGTGCTTTGGGTTGTTGTCCTGTTTGAAGGTGAACTTTCGCTCTGGAACAGGTTTTCATTAAGGATCTCTCTGTCCTTTGCTTCGTTCATCTTTCCCTCGATCCTGACTATTCTCCCAGTCCCTGCCGCTATAGACAGGTGTGTGCCTTTCCAAATCATGTCCAATCAATTGAGTTTACCACAGGTGGACTCCAATCAAGTTGTATTAAAATTTTAAGGATGATCAATGGAAACAGGATGCACCTGAGCTCAATTTCGAGTCTCATAGCAAAGGGTCTGAATACTTATGTACAGTTGAAGTCGGAAGTTTACATACACCTTAACCAAATACATTTAAACTCAGTTAGGATCACCACTTTATTTTAAGAATGTGAAATGTCAGAATAATAGTAGAGAAAATGATTTATTTCAGCTTTTATTTCTTTCATCACATTCCCAGTGGGTCATAAGTTAACATACACTCAATTAGTATTTAGTATATTTGGTAGCCTTTAAATTGTTTAACTTGGGTCAAACGTTTCGGGTAGCCTTCCACAAAGCTTTCCCCAATAAGTTGGGTGAATTTTGGCCCATTCCTCCTGACAAAGCTGGTGTAACTGAGTCAGGATTGTAGGCCTCCTTGCTCGCACACACTTTTTCAGTTCTGCCAACACATTTTCTATAGGATTGCGGTAATGGCTTTGTGATGGCCACTTCAATACCTTGACTTTGTTGTCCTTAAGCCATTTTGCCACAACTTTGGAAGACCCATTTGCGACCAAGCTTTAACTTCCTAACTGATGTCTTGAGATGTTGCTTCAATATATCCACCTAATTTTCCTTCTCATGACTCCATCTATTTTGTGAAGTGCACCAGTCCCTCCTGCAGCAAAGCACCCCTAAAACATGATGCTGCCACCCCCGTGCTTCATGGTTGGGATGGTGTTCTTCGGCTTGCAAGCCTCCCCCTTTTTCCTCCAAACATAACGATGGTCATTATGGCCAAAGAGTTCAATTTTTGTTTCATCAGACCCGAGGACATTTCTCCAAAAAGTACGATCTTTGTCCCCATGTGCAGTTGAAAACCGTAGTCTGGCTTTTTTTATGGCGGTTTTGGAGCAGTGGCTTCTTCCTTGCTGAGCGGCCTTTCAGGTTATGTCGATATAGGACTCATTTTACTGTGTATATAGATACTTTTGTACCGGTTTCCTCCAGCATCTTCACAAGGTCCTTTGCTGTTGTTCTGGGATTGATTTGCACTTTTCACACCAAAGTACGTTCATCTCTAGGAGACAGAACGTGTCTCCTTCCTGAGCGGTATGATGGCTACGTGGTCCCATTGTGTTTATACTTGCATACTACTGTTTTTACAGATAAAAGTGGTACCTTCAGGCATTTGGAAATTGCTCCCAAGGATGAACCAGACTTGTGGAGGTCCACAATTTTTTTTCTGAAGTCTTGGCTGATTTCTTTTGATTTCCCCATGATGTCAAGCAAAGAGGCACTGAGTTTGAAGGTAGGCCTTGAAATACATCCATAGGTACACCTCCAATAACTCAAATGATGTCAATTAGCCTATCAGAAGTTTCTAAAGCCATTACATAATTTTCTGGAATTTTCCAAGCTGTTTAAAGTCTCAGTCAATTTAGTGTAGTTCTGACCAACTGGAATTGTGATACAGTGAATTATAAGTGAAATAATCTGTCTGTAAACAATTGTTGGAAAAATTACTTGTGTCATGCACAAAGTAGATATCCTAACCGACTTGCCAAAACTATAGTTTATTAACAAGAATTTTGTGGAGTGGTTGAAAAACGAGTTTTAACTTCTTCGTGATCCCTTCGCGCGCCAATCCCGTTAACGGGATTGATTTGACAACACCCAGTGAAATATCAGTGCACCAAATTCAAAAAAAGAAATACTCATAATAATAATTCATAAATCATACTGGGGTTATACACCGGTTTAAAGATGAACTTCTTGTTAATCCAGCCACAGTGTCAGATTTCA
This sequence comes from Salvelinus alpinus, assembly GCF_045679555.1. NCBI lineage: Eukaryota > Metazoa > Chordata > Actinopteri > Salmoniformes > Salmonidae > Salvelinus > Salvelinus alpinus. Next base: position 26,657,190 of record NC_092105.1, on the reverse strand, counting down.
AAACGGCTTCACGGCGAAAGCAAACCATGCTATTATCTGAGGACAGCACCCCTTCAAACATACACATGAAAATCATAATTCAACCCGCCAGGCACAACACAAAAGTCAGAAATAACATATAATTCATGCCTTACCTTTGAAGATCTTCTTCTGTTGGCACTCCAATATGTCCATTAAACATCACAAATTGTCCTTTTGTTCAATTAATTCTGTCGTTATATCCCCAAAATGTCCATTTATTTGGCGCGTTTGATTCTGAAAATACGCCGGTTCCAACTCGTGCAACATGACTACAAAGTATCTAATAAGTTACCTGTAAACTTGATCCAGACATTTCAAACAACTTTCCTAATAAAACTTTAGGTATTTTTTAATGTAAATAATCGATAAAATTTAAGACGGGATAAACTGCGTTCATTAGCGGATAAAAACAAAGTGGAGCGAGCTTTCAGGTCACGCGCCCCTAACAAACAATACACTTCACCCGACCCTCGTTCTGAACTGCCCTACTTCTTCATTTCTCAAAGGAAAAACATCAACCAATTTCTAAAGACTGAACTGCAAGCAAGTGCCTTAGAAATCTAGATCTCCATAGAAAACCCATTGAAAAGAGAGTGACCTCAACAACAACAACAACAAAAAATCCTGGATGGTTTGTCCTCTGGGTTTTGCCTGCCAAATAAGTTCTGTTATACTCACAGACATCATTCAAACAGTTTTAAAAACTTCAGAGTGTTTTCTATCCAAATCTACTAATAATATGCATATCCTAGCTTCTGGGCCTGAGTAGCAGGCAGTTTACTTTGGCCACACTTTTCATCCGGACGTGAAAATAGTGCCCCCTAGCCTTTGACTCCAACCTAAGTGTATGTAAACTTCCGACTTCAACTATAAATAAGTTATTTCAGTTTTTTATTTTTAATACATTTGCAAAAATGTCAAAAAACCTGTTTTGGCTTTGTCATTATGGGGTATTGTGTGTAGATTGATGAGGGATTTTTTTTAAAGCATTAAGAATAAGGCTGTAACGTAACAAAATGTGGTCAAGGGGTCTGAATACTTTCTGAAGGCACTGTAGCTACCACAACCAGTTCAGCATTAGCCTCATGCTATCTGTCAGGTAGGAGTGTCTAACAGCTGTTGTGTGTATAGAAATGTTTTGTAGCCTTTGTTTTGTCCCGTTTCAACGGAATTAAATTGGTTCATTTTCTCCAGTTGATGTACCATTAGAGCTTGCCAAAAGTTGGCTAACGTTAGAAATAATTTTTGCCCCAATCCCAGTCAGTATAGCAATGTAACGTTATTGATCTGTCAGTTTCCTTAGCTAATTCCCTACTCTTCACACTGACACGGTATAAACAGCTCTTCAGGCTTCACTATGCTAATCATGCGTTACCAGGATCAGATAGTGACAGGTGTCCCAGCAGGTGTCAGACAGCCAAGGAAGACCAGTCTACGGAGCTCAGGTGAATTTTGCAGTCTATTATAACATTCAGTGAATGGATACAAAGTTCCATCTTGAGTTGATGGGTATGCTACAGTCTGGGATCTGTGAATAATGGTCATTTCAACAATCTCCTCTCACCTCCACTCTCCAGTCCTCTCCACCCCTCTCCCCTCCTCTTTCCAGTCCTCTCCTCTCCCCTCCTCTCCTCTCTCCAGTCCTCTCCTCTCCCGTCCTCTCTCCCCTCCCCACCTCTCTCCAGTCCTCACCTCTTTACTCCTCTCTCCTCCCATCCTCTCCCCTCCTCTCTCTCATCCAATCCCCTCTCTCTCCAGTCCTCTCCTTTCCTGTCATCTCCTCGTCTCCTCTACCCTCCTTTACTCGCCCCTCCTCTCTCCCGTCCTCTCTCCTCCTTCCTCTCCTCTCTTAGATTCTATTCTTGGATAATATAATGTATGAATGTACACCAAGGTAATTCTTTGTCATACCTCATCTGAGCAGGACCAGATGGTGACAGGGGTCTCAGCAGGGTCAGGTGACCAAGGAAGACCAGTCTGTGATGGCACTGAGATTAACTTTTGCAGATACAACACTTTATTCCTTCTGCGCAGCAAACACTGGACAAGCCAGAAGCTTCAAAGAATTAAACTATTTTAAGGCAGTCTGACAAACCTCTGAAGTTGATTTCCAAACTGTATCAAGGGTTGATAGGCTTTTCCCAATGACACAAAACATGTAAAACACAAATGTGAGGAGGACCTGGGAGACACTACTGATGATGATGAATGGATACAGATATGTTTCCAGTCATGTTCATATAATCTCAGACATAAATGACTGCAGTTTAAGACCATCCATAGAATGTACTATATGCCAGTGAAACTGAATATCATGCACTCAGAAATGTATTTCCTCTGCTAGAGGTGTAAAACACAAAAGCAGACTCATTTCATGTGTTGTGCTCTTGTGAAGTCTGGCAAAGAGTACTGTGGATACTACCATGATAAAAAATATTTTGGGGGGGTATGATATTTGTGCGTCTATAACTTTCTCACTCTCCATTATTATCGATTCATTCAGGATTATCCATCATGGTAGCATCCACACTCATGTAGAAGTGTTGAGAAACAAATTGATGGCCTAAAATGTACTTTTTAGTCCACCAGCCACTGTGGCAGGTAGATTTAAAAATCTACCAGCCACTGAATTTTTTTACCAACCAAAATACATTTTCCCCGCTAAAATTACACCAACAAAACACAAAAAATTGGATGAGCATGCTTTGTAATGTTTCTATTACTAGTAAAAAGTAATGTAGAATATTGTCTAATTTCATTTTTTTTTATTAACCGAAATATCACAGATGAGACAAACATTTTTACCTGCCCCTTTAATGGCATGGTTTACCATGGTAATGTGACTCCAGTCATGTTTGTGCCTGTGAGATTGAGAGTCAGACTACTAGGAGCGTTGTCTTCTCTTCCCTAGCAGTTGAAACTCAATCATTGAAAAATAACCTAGCTTGTGAACAAAACAATATAAATAGCCAAGAAACACAAAGGACAACGTTTCACCTCAGTAGACTTTTGTTTCAAGTAAATTAGACCAATTTTTATGCCTTTGTGTAGGGCTTCTAAAAATAAATCTTTCAGATCTTCACTTGCACACAGACCCAGCCTGGCAGTGTTGCAGCGCGAGGTGGTATAGGCTATATAGGATTCATAGTTCTTTGACTGTGTGCTATTAATTTACCAGCTATGAAACAAAAGGGAATAAATATTTTGAAACAGCTACTGCAGCATTTATTTTACTATAAATGTGATCATACTTGACTATTTTTATTCACAAATGTGAGTGAAATGCATACACTGTGGAGCCCTGACCACCTGACAACATGGCTAGTGAAATTAACATCTTACCCGCCAATGCCAAAATCTACACGCATTTGGCAGGTGTTCATTTTAGTCCCTGAAAATATTCAATTCTTATTTAGCAAATGACCCAAAAAGGGTCATATTATATTCTGTAGAAATTCAGAAAATGAGCTTTAGATGCCCAAAAAATTCTGAGGGAAGACCCACAGACCCCCCGCCAGGTTATAGCCCCCCCACTTCTAAAACCAAAGTTGTGCCCCTGTGTATGCCAATTAATTCATAAAGATTATAATTTATAAATGTCTCAAATGGTTAGTTCAACTGCTGTGCCCCATCCGAACCCAAAATATAAGCTTGTTTTACTCCTTTGTTTCTAAACAATGTAATTTTAAACAAACACTATAACCGCAAAATATAGTTAAAACTATAATTTTGATATCATGGATGGTCAGTCCGTTCATCCATAGCTCTGTATATGAATTTGAGAGTGGCTACATCCCAGCTTGCACATTTGGTTCCTTGGAAGTTGTGGTGTGGGAATGTATGTTTATGGTTTGACATTGGTTGTGGGAACGATGCTGACCGGTAAAACTGAATTATTATAATTTTTTGCTTGTTCTGGAACATCTATTTTTAGGTTGCAGAGAGGTTCTGAGAACGTTTTACTCTGGTTCCTTGAATGTTTTCCTGGGAGCTTTTATTAAAGCTCTGAGAATGGAAATTATAGGTTATTTGGAGGTTTTTCCATAACTTCCTTAAAACCTTTACTGAATGTTTCAATAAGACTGTTAATAACACTTCTAGCTTATTTGGGGTTAACTTTTTTGAACTCCAAACACAGATAGGACACATCAAAAAGTTTGGGCATTAATCATACAAACTCATAGATTTTTTATTGCAACATGGCATCATTGAGATTTTAATTTAGAATCTTCTGTTCTCTATCCATGGAATTAGTCCACTGAAGCGTTTTATTTTTTTCTATTCAACCAGACCCCATTTCAAAGGAAACAAGCACTCATTAGGATCAGGTGTGACACACCTTAATACGCTTAAACAAGATAGAGGGTGTCACGTTCCTGACCTTATTTTCCTTTGTTTAGTCTTTATTTAGTTGGTCAGGACGTGAGCTGGGTGGGTATAGTCTATGTTCTGTGTTTCTATGTTTAGGTTTGTCATATTGGCCTGATATGGTTCTCAATCAGAGGCAGGTGTTTTGCGTTGTCTCTGATTGGGAACCATATTTAGGTAGCCTGTTTTTCACTGTTGGTTTGTGGGTGATTGTTTCCTGTGTCAGTGTTTGTGCCACACGGGACTGTTTCAGTTTGTTCACGTTTATTGTTTTGTATTTGTGTTCATGTTCCGTTTTCCCTATTAAAACATGGATACCTACCACGCTGCGTATTGGTCCGATCCTTGCTACACCTCTTCAGAGGAAGAAGAGGACGACAGCCGTGACAGAGGGTAGAGAGAGTTTTGTTGATGCTGAGAACAAACTGTACATGTTTTTAAATAACATTCTTTGAATGTTTCCCAGAATATTGCCCAGAATATTGCCAAGAACTGACATAAAAGAGAACCATACACGATTTTAACGTTTTTGAAGAATTTTCCCAGAATGTGGTAAAAATATTACATGGGAATTTCTGTGGATTGTTCTGTTGAAGTACTGAAATTCCCACAGAAGAATGTTGTTTCTTAATGTTCTTGGAACACTTTCAGAACATGACTTTAAATAGAACTATGAGGAAACCTGTAGGAGACTGTACTGAAATTCCCACAGAATAAGATGTTTTATATGTGTGTCAGTGAACGCGCTGCAAACCCAATGCAAATTAGGTGCTGCACACAGTCATCTTGCTTTCCGTCAACTTCTACATAGACTTCAAGATAACTACTATTGTCTGGGTGTGGACTTCACATTGATCAACGTTCATACACTCATCGACTGACAGTTAACTTCACCAAGATACGTTGGGTAATTTAAGTGAACTAGCTGTAAGGGTAGCCCTGTAGACAAGGATGGAATTGGTCCATCTTGTCCCATGGATCCAAAAATACACATATTTTCCTCCCATTCGTCCAACCCAACCCATTTATCATACAGTACAGTACCGACATGTGGTTCCCATGTTCTGTGTGAAGATAATTGGAGGTGTGAGCAGAGCTGAGAATTTAAGGAGGGAAAGGATAAGACAGGGAAGGAGGTTGAGGTGACGAGCTGAATGAAATCATTCCATGCAGCTCAATATGAAATCCATGCAGCCAAATATGATGTATTTCCAAAGCCTTTTCATGTAGGTTATGTAAATGGAGGCAGTGCAGGGGAGGATGTGTGCGTGTGTGTGTGAGTGCATGTGCGGCAGCCACAGGCAGCCAAGGTAGCTCTCCACAGGGCTGTTGTAAGAAACTGAAGATACATCGACCAGATCTTATCAGCCGCTCCCAGAAGAGCCCCAGGCAGGGATCCTGCAGTATCCACAACCTACCACCCAGTCACCTTAAACCTCAGGATGCAGTTTGACAGACTGTCATACAGCCTGTCTGTCAGGGCTCATAATGGTAACAAGCCTGTGAATTGGGATTCATAAAATGTATGTTTGTGTGGGGGTATTACTGATGTATTTGTGACTGCAGTCATATGTTTGGGAATAAATGTGACTCTTGTCTCATTTTGTCTCAACATTTTGATTTGGACTTTAGTTGAAATCAATTTGTAATTGTGACTAAAGATAATAGTCATTACATCTATTCAGAATGTGTCATTATACATTATCTGGGTCATTACACCAATTCGGTTCCTTTTGAGAAGTGTAAGTTTAACATTCTGTCATAAAAAGCACATGTTCAACTTAATAAAAAACATATTTTCCCATCTCAAGAGATTCAATAAAAAATTACTATAGTAAGTGCCTATTAAGTGCAAAATAAAGTAACAGGGTTGACCATAACAGGGTTGACGATTTCATCTTAAATCAGCCATAAATCCCCTTGTTACATGGGGAATGGAAGATAATTGTGTACAACAAGATGTCTCCATTGGGTGCAAGCTTTAAAAAAAATGTAATACTCTGAGCTCCAAAAGTATTAGGACAGTGACAATTTTTTGTTGTTGTTTTGGCTCTGTACTCCAACAATTTGAAATGGTGTAATGACTATAAGGTTAAAGTGCAGACTGTCAGCTTGAATTTGAGGGTGTTTTCATCCATATCGGGTGAACTGTTTAGAAATTACAGCACTTTTTGCACATAGTCCCCCCATTTTAGGGGACAAATTAAATTATGTGTATTAAAGTAGTAAAAAGTATTTGTCCCCATATTCATAGCACGCAATGACTACATTAAGCTTGTGACTGTACACATTTGTTGGATGCATTTACTGTTTGTTTTGGTTGTGTTTCAGATTATTTTGTGCTCAATAGAAATGAATGGTAAATAATGTCATTTTGGAGTCACTTTTATTGTAAATAAGAATCTAATATGTTTTCTAAACCCTTCTACATTAATGTGGATGCTACCATGATTACAGATAATCCTGTAATTTTCACACTCATCATTATTGACGATTCATTCAGGATTATATGTAATCATGGTAGCATCCACATTAATGTTGAAGGGTTTAGAAACATATTCTATTCTTATTTTCAATAAAAGTGACTCCAAAATGACACAATACATAATTTACCATTAATTTCTATTGAGCACAAAATAATCTGAAACACAACCAAAACAAAATTTGTAGTCACAAGCTTGATGTAGTCATTGCGTGCTATGAATATGGAACCAAATAGTTCACTTTTTACTACTTTAATACACATAAGTAAATTTGTCCCAATACTTTTGGTCCCCTAAAATGGGGCGACTATTTACAAAAAGTGCTGTAATTCCCGGTTCAACCGATATGGATGAAAATACCCTTAAATTAAAGATAACAGTCTGCACATTCATAGTCATTGTATCATTTCAAATCCAAAGTGCTGGAGTACAGAGCCAAAACAACAAAAAAGGTGTCACTGTAGCATTACTTTTGGAGCCATTTATAGCCACTCTAACTATGGGTAACAGGGTTGACGTGTTATCCTCGACCCACTCAGTTATCTACCACAAAACAACAGAAAATGTCCAAAAAGAGTAGAACCAGCTCACCTGCTTTTACACTATAATTTGACTATTAGATGTTGAACGTTTCTTTTGAAAAGATATTTCCAAAGGAATAGTTTCACCATATTAAAACGAGAGTTCAGTTCACGTAACAGGGTTGACCTTAAAATGAGAGATAGACATATGTGAATTACTAAACACATGAAATAGATAATAATCTTCAGAAATTACTTTTTCAAAGAAACAAAATAACTAGGGCTTTACAATGATGGTGGAAACTTGGAAAAATGTTGGGGTTAAGTGGATTTAAATCTTCCTAGAAATCGAAAAGGGTGCACGGCGGGATGTCAAAATGCTGAATCTTGACAATTTAACAAGTCTTTATTCATATAAAAAATTAGATGTATTACATTTTCCATGTGGTCTATATTAAAGGGCACTTCATTTACTACAACAGGCTTATAAAATGCAATATTGGTGCACAATTTCTACTTCAAATATCATAGGGACGCTAAAGGCACTCATTTCGTGGAACGACCCATCTACTGGCAGGATCACTGTGCCATTGCATATTTAATATCATAGTCAGATTAGATAAACACAGATATTGCTCAGCCTCAGAGTAATCTGGCTCTCTGCATTATAATTTGTCATATAATCAAGTAATAATACAATGCGTGAAGAGATCTTGCCATAAAAGGTGAAATGCCAAATCACAGCATATGTGAAACATTGTCTCCTATTTTTTTAATATATATTTTTTTATATTTGCCCATTTACAACAAAAGACAAAAATGTTATCTTCCCTCCTTTACTCCATCCTTTCTCCCTTCCTCACAGTGTAATTAAAATCGCAGCATGCTTGTGTACAGTATTGATCCCTACCTCTCTATCCCCACGGGACCGTAGTGTTCTGAAAATGCAAACTCAAAATGCCACCTGATTATTAATGGATCTGTTGCATCATGTTTTTTTCTCTCTCACACACAGATCAATCAATACAGTACTACAAATACAGGCATCATTCTATGTCACTGTCCATTATGTGGTAGCGAAAGGGGGGTGAGGGGGTTATCGGCCCATTAACCTTACGACAATCAGTCACCACATTTACTACCTCCAAGGCAATTCTCTGAAAAACAGACATGAGTCATTGGACTATTTTAAGCAAGACACAGAAGGAGAAGTGAGAAAAAGAGGAAAGGAGAGATGTCAAAGTAGAGCAGGAGTAACAGAGGAGAGAGAAAGAGATAGATCAGCAGAGAGATAGGAGAGAAAGTGGCATAGAGACTACAATATGGAAGAGTACTGCATTTCTGTCATCAGGGCTATTATTTCCCGGCCATGGTGTTGGGTGGGATCCAGGTGTCACATACAGACTGGGGATAAATACATCTTTAAAGATAATACAGTAATAACACATGCTGGGCCTCACGGCCCAGCTGACAGCTATAGCTAGCTCACTGGGGACGCTAGTCTTACAGGAGCATGGTCGCTTTCTCCTCTCCCATTGGCCAGGAACTGTCTCCTGTTCATCTTCATCAACACACACCTCTGGCTGCCACGGCACTGGACTGCCGCTCCTGACATTTACATACAGAGAGAGTGAGAGGTCTGCCTCCTGAGTGGGTCTCTGTTTTCTCTCATGTGAGGCTGTTGTGTCAAACAACATACAATATCATTTTAAATGGCCGTGTCCAAATACCCATACTTGCGCTCTAAATAGCAGGCATTTTGGGAATGCAAATGTTGTATATGCAGTGGAATTTTGGGGGAAAATGTTATATGCTAGGATGTCATACTCACAATCGGAATTTCATCTAGTAGAATTCGCTGCACACTATTGAGGAAGAGAATTGTATTTCGAGACACGTGTGTCTGACAACAGCTGATAATCAGCGGAGGGGACACGCTTTACCAAAATGAACAAATGGCAGGAATCAACGCAATTGTGCATTAGATGTCACATTCTCAGTAGGATGAGCCTAGTATGCTGTTATTTGTTGCTTACTGCATTTGTTTTTACTAATCAGTACGTTAAAAACAGTATGTTATACTATTAGTACACAGTATGCAGTTAAAAGTGGAACTGACAGCATTTTAGCAACATGAAATCTTATTAAAATCTGTTCATATACAGCCCGAGGAAGAATATGACAATTTTTTAAATATATCCGGATAAATGAGCACTTAGATATGGTCATTTTTACATTTTAATAAATTAGAATGATTTGGAATTATGTATACTAAGGCATTTGTGAAAATTCTATAGCAATATACACTAAATGGCCAAAAGTATGTGGCTATTTCAGCCAAACCCATTGCTGACGGGTGTATAAAATCGAGCACACAGCCATGAAATCACCGTAGACAAACATTTGCAGTAGAATGGCCCATACTGACGAGCTCAGAGACTTTCAACATGGCACCGTCATAGGTTGCCACCTTTCCAACAAGTCAGTTCGTCAAATTTCTGCCTTGCTAGAGCTGTCCCGGGCAAATGTAAGTGCTGTCATTGTGAAGTGGAAAAGTCTAGGAGCAGAACAAGCTCACAGAACGACGTAGCGCGTAGCACGTAAAAATCATCTGTCCTCGGTTGCAACACTTACTGCCAAGTTCCAAACTGCCTCTGGAAGCAACGTCAGGACAATAACTGTTCGTCGGGAGCTTCATGAAATGGGTTTCCATGGCCAAGCAGCCGCACACAAGCCTAAGATCACCATGCGCAATGCCAAGTGTCGGGCTGGAGTGGTGTAAAGTTTGCCGTCCTTGGACTCTGGAGCAGTGGAAATATCATTTCTGGAGTGATGAATCACGCTTAACTATCTGGCAGTCTGACGGACGAATCTGGGTTTGACGCTACCTGCCCGAATGCATAGTGCCAACTGTAAAGTTTGGTGGAGGGGGAGTAATGTTCTGGGGCTGTTTTTCATGGTTCGGGCTAGGCCCCTTAGTTCCAGTAAAGAGACATCTTAAGGCTGCAGCATACTAGACAATTCTGTGCTTCCAACTTTGTGGCAACAGTTTGGGGATGGCCCTTTCCTGATTTTAGCATGACAATGCCCCATTCACAAAGCGAGGTCCGTACAGAAATGGTTTGTCGAGACTGGTGTGGAAGAACTTGACTGGCCTTCCACTTCAGTTTCCAATAGCACTTACAGTTGTCCACTTCACAATAACAGCCCTTACAGATGACAGAGGCAGCTCTAGCAGGGCAGAAATTTGACGAACTGACTTGTTGGAAAGGTGGCATCCTATGACGGTGCCACGTTGAAAGTCACTGAGCTCTTCAGTACGGGCCATTCTACTGCCAATGTTTGTCTATTGAGATTAAATGGCTGTGTGTCAATTTTATACACCTGTCAGCAACAAGGTGTGGCTGAAATAGCAGAATCCACTCATTTAAAGTGTTGTCTACATACTTTTCTATATATAGTTCTATTGTATGCAAACATTTTTTTATACCAAAACAATTTCTCAGAGAAAGATATTTTGTTAAACTAGATAACAACAAAAAATCTCGAAAGGTAGGGGTCAAAATTGGCACTCCTGTTTTGAATACTTTTCAAAACCTCACCTTGCGAGGATAATGGCACTGAGCCTTTTATAAAAATGTTTCATGAGTTGGAGAACACATTGGAAGGGATCTTGACCATTCCACAATATAGAATCCTTCCAGATCCTTGAAATTCTTTGTCTGCACTTATGGACTGCCCTCTTCAATTCAAACCACAGGTTTTCAACGTGCTTCAAGTCAGGAGACTGAGATGGTATTGCAAAATGTTGATTTTTGTGACCAATTAATAATTTCTTGGTGGATTTTGATGTGTGTTTGGGGTTATTTTCTTGCTGGAAGATCCACTTGTGATCAAGTTTCAGCCTCCTGGCAGAGGCAACCAGGTTTTTGGCTAAAATGTCTTGTTACTGGGTAAAGTTCATGATGCCGTTGACCTTAAAGTGCAGCTGAAACGCTGATTGGCACATGTGTTTTTCTGTTGTTCATTAGAAAAACAAGATTTCAGTGTCTCACGGAAGCCTATTTCACTTCCTCAAAATACCCACAGAATGAATCTCAGAACTCAAGAAATCTGTAATTCATTGACATGTTTGCCAAGGATGTTTATGTTGCGCAATTTGGTGCAATATTTATCAAGTAAAAACATGTTATGTAAACAAAATCAGGCTGCTGGGCAGGTCTGTCTCACTGTCTATGCTATTAGATAGAGAGCAATCACCGTAGCTGTTCGTGTTAGTGGGCAAATGTACATCTTCAAATCAAAACCCACCCTTCATTTACCCGTTGTGACGCACGGATGTTCCAAACTTGTTTCAGACAAGACTTACTTCATGACCAAATTGATCCTATTTACACTGTGTAGTGTAGTTCACAAGGTCCGTGTAGCTCAGTTGGTAGAGTATGGCAAGTGCCAGGGTTTGTGGGTTCGATTCCCACGGGCAGTGGTTTTTAAAATTTATTTTTAATTGAACCTTTATTTAACTAGGCAAGTCAGTTAAGAACAAATTCTTAAAGTGAAGGTGTAAAGTATTTAAGTTAAAATACTTGAAAGTGTCACGACTCCGACCGAGGCAGGCTCTCCTTCCCGTTCGGGTGGCGCTCGGCGGCCGTCGTCACCGGCCTATTAGCTGCCACTGATCCTTTTCTCCCCCTCCTTATGTGTTTATTGGTTACACCTGCTTTGTATTTGTTGGTAATTAGTTGGGCTTATCAGTCAGCCGGCCCGCCCGTTTCTTTGTGCGGGATTGTTAGTTGGTAAGCGTGGTGTTTGTGTCAATCTACGTGTGTACGTTGGTACTGGACTGTTTTCGTTCCCCCCGTGTCTGGGGTAGTTTTATGTGAGCACCCAGTGTTTAGAAGGGTGGCCTAAGTTTCACAGTGTTCATTAAAAGAACATTTGTTATTGCACCCTCTGTTTCCTGCGCTTGACTTCGCACTCCGACACCCAGTCCTTACAGAATCCCACACCAAGAAATGGAGTCAGCAGGAGCAGCGGCCAACCCTCTCCCATCGATGGAGGAACGGGTGCTCCATCATACCTCCGTTCTCCACCGTATCGGATCGGCGATGGATTCTATGATGGAGCGAATGGACCGATGGGAGAGGAGTGGTCTCCTCTCTCCACCTTCGGCTCTTCCAGCCCAGGACTCTCCATCCCCCGGCTCCAGCGCTCTCCGTCTGACACTCCCGAGGGATTATGATGGAGCGGCGGCGGGGTGCCAGGGGTTCTTACTCCAACTGGAACTGTACCTTGCCACCGTAAGACCCACTCCCTCGGGAGCGGAGAGGGTGAGTGTCCTCGTCTCCTGCCTCACGGGTCGTGCTCTGGAGTGGGCGAACGCAGTCTGGAATGGCCCAGACTCAGCGAAGGAGCACTACCCAGAGTTTACCCGCCGCTTTCGTGCCGTGTTTGACCACCCTCCAGAGGGCCGAGCGGCGGGAGAACGACTATTCCATCTCAGGCAGGAGAAGAGGAGCGCCCAGGATTACGCGCTGGAGTTCCGGACCCTGGCTGCAGGATCTGGGTGGAACGACAGGGCCCTTATTGACCATTACCGGTGTAGTCTCCGGGAGGACGTCCGCAGGGAGCTAGCATGTCGGGACACCGCTCTTTCCCTGGATGAGCTGATTGACATGTCCATCCGACTGGACAATCTGCTGGCTGCCCGCGGGCGTTCTGAGAGGGTCCTGTATGTTCCACCACCCAGCACCTCCGCTCCCATTCCGATGGAGTTGGGAGGGGCCGTGCCGAGGGGTACCGGAGGAGGAGGCTCCCCCTGCACCAGCTGTGGTCGGAGAGGACACACGGCCGATCGGTGCTGGGGGGGTCCGTCTGGGAGTCGAGATGGCAGGCGGAACGCTTCTCGATCACCCCAGGTGAGTCAGCACCAAACTCACCCAGAACCCCCTGTTGGTCACATGTTTGTCTTAATTTTTTTCCTTAAATTTTTCCCCTCTTCCCAGCATAGGGCACTAGTCGATTCAGGCGCAGCTGGGAACTTTATGGATCGCGGACTCGCTCTTAAGTTAGGTGTTCCGCTTGTGCCGATAGATTCTCCCTTTCCGGTGCACTCCCTAGATAGCCGGCCATTAGGGTCAGGGGTGGTCAGGGAGACCACGGTTCCCCTGGACATGGTGACGCATGGGGAATCATAAGGAGCGTATCAGTCTTTATATTATTGATTCGCCTGCGTTTCCAGTGGTGCTAGGGATTCCCTGGCTGGCCCGGCACAATCCTAAAATTTCGTGAAGACAGGGGGTTCTCCAGGGGTGGTCAAAGGAGTGTTCTGGAAGGTGTTTGGGAGTTTCCATCGGTGCCACGTCGGTGGAAAGTCCAGACCAGGGTCCCACGGTGTGCATTCCCCCCGAGTATGCCGATTTGGCAATCGCTTTCAGTAAAACGAAAGCGACTAAATTACCACCTCATCGACCGGGAAGGGATTGTGCGATAGATCTCCAGGTAAACGCTGCGCTTCCCAAGAGTCACGTGTACCCATTGTCCCAAGAGGAGACGGTGGCTATGGAGACATATGTCACTGAGTCTCTGGGACAGGGGTACATTCGGTCCTCCATCTCACCCGTCTCCTCGAGTTTCTTTTTTGTGAAGAAAAAGGAGGGAGGTTTGCGTCCGTGTATTGATTATAGAGGTCTAAATGCCATCACCGTGGGGTTTAGTTACCCACTACCTCTCATTGCTACGGCAATGGAATCATTTCACGGAGCGCAGTTCTTCACAAAATTGGATCTCAGGAGCGCATATAGTCTGGTGCGTATTCGGAAAGGAGACGAGTGGAAAACCGCATTTAGTACCACATCGGGCCATTATGAGTACTGCGTCATGCCGTATGGGTTAAAGAATGCTCCAGCCGTTTTCCAATCCTTTGTACTCGACATTCTCAGGGACCTGCACGGGCAGGGAGTGGTTGTTTATATCGATAACATTCTGATCTACTCAGCCACTCACGCCGCGCATGTGTCTCTGGTACACAAGGTGCTTGGTAGACTGCTGGAGCATGACCTATATGTCAAGGCTGAGAAGTGTGTGTTCTCCAAACAAGCCGTCTCTTTTCTGGGTTATCGCATTTCCACCTCGGGGGTGGTGGTGGAGGGTGACCGCATTAAGGCCGTGCGTAATTGGCCGACTCCGACCACGGTAAAAGAGGTGCAGCGGTTTTTGGGTTTTGCCAACTACTACCGGAGGTTTATCCGGGGTTTTGGCCATGTAGCAGCTCCCATTACCTCACTGCTGAAGGGGGGTCTGGTGCGGTTGCAGTGGTCAGCAAAAGTGGACGGAGCTTTCAACAGGTTGAAGGCGCTGTTCACGGATGCGCCCGTGTTGGCGCATCCGGACCCCTCTCTAGCATTCATAGTGGAGGTGGACGCGTCCGAGGCTGGGGTAGGTGCCGTGCTATCACAGCGCTCTGGTACGCCACCAAAACTCCACCCCTGCGCTTTCTTGTCGAAGAAGCTCAGCCCAGCGGAGCGTAACTATGATGTGGGGGACCGGGAGTTGTTAGCAGTGGTCAGGGCTCTGAAGGTGTGGAGACACTGGCTTGAGGGGGCTAAGCACCCTTTTCTCATCTGGACCGACCACCAGAATCTGGAGTATATTCGGGCAGCTAGGAGACTGAACCCACGTCAGGCAAGGTGGGCCATGTTCTTTACCCGATTCCGGTTTACGTTATCGTATAAACCGGGCTCCCAGAACGTAAAGGCGGATGCACTGTCCCATTTTTACGACACGGACGATCGGTCCACCGAACCTACTCCCATCCTTCCTGCCTCAAGGCTGATAGCACCAGTGGTGTGGAAGGTGGACTCGGACATCGAGCGGGCGTTACGGGCGGAACCCGCTCCTCCTCAGTGTCCGGTGGGTCGGAAGTACGTGCTGCTTGGTGTTCGGGACAAATTGATTTGGTGGGCTCACGTTCTACCCTCCTCGGGTCACCCTGGGGTGACGAGGACAGTGGGGAGCCTTCGGGGGAGGTATTGGTGGCCTACCTTGGCTAGGGACGTTAGGTTTTATGTTTCCTCCTGTTCGGTATGCGCCCAGAGTAAGGCTCCTAGGCACCTTCCTAGAGGGAAGTTACAACCCCTCCCCGTTCCACAACGGCCTTGGTCGCATCTGTCCGTAGATTTTCTGACCGATCTTCCCCCGTCTCAGGGGAACACTACGGTACTGGTGATTGTGGATCGGTTCTCTAAGTCCTGCCGTCTCCTCCCGTTGCCCGGTATCCCTACAGCCCTGCAGACTGCGGAGGCATTATTCACCCACGTCTTCCGGCACTACGGGGTGCCGGAGGACATCGTTTCTGATCGGGGCCCCCAGTTCACGTCCCGAGTATGGAGGGTGTTCATGGAGCGTTTGGGGGTCTCGGTCAGCCTGACCTCCGGTTATCACCCCGAGAGTAATGGGCAGGTGGAGAGAGTGAACCAGGAGGTGGGTAGGTTTCTGCGGTCGTATTGCCAGGACCGGCCAGGGGAGTGGGCAAGATACATCCCCTGGGCCGAAATGGCCCAGATCTCACTACGCCACTCCTCTACTAACGTGTCCCCCTTTCAGTGTGTATTGGGGTACCAGCCGGTCCTGGCACCATGGCATCCGAGCCAGACCGAGGCTCCTGTGGTGGAGGAATGGGTGCAGCACTCCAAGGAGACATGGAGGGCCGTCCAGGAATCCCTCCAACAAGCTAGTAGACGGCAGAAGAGGAGTGCTGACCACCACCGCAGTGAGGCCCCCGTGTTTGTACCGGGGGACAGGGTCTGGCTCTCAACCCGAAACCTGCCCCTCCGCTTGCCCTGCCGGAAGCTGGGTCCGCAGTGTGTAGGGCCCTTCAAAGTCCTGAGGAGAATAAACGAGGTGTGTTATCGATTACAACTCCCTTCCTATTATCGTATTAACCCCTCGTTTCATGTGTCTCTCCTCAGGCCGGTGGTAGCTGGTCCCCTGCAGGACGGTGAAGTGCCGGAGGTCCCTCCTCCCCCTCTGGACATCGAGGGGTCCCCGGCGTACACGATACGGGCCATTCTGGACTCGAGACGCCGGGTGAGGGGCCTGCAGTACCTCGTGGACTGGGAGGGGTACGGTCCGGAGGAGAGGTGCTGGGTACCGGTGGGGGACATTTTGGATCCGTCTATGCTGAGGGATTTCCATCGCCTCCATCCGGATCGCCCTGCACCTCGTCCTCCGGGTCGACCTCGAGGCCGGTGTTGGCGCGCTGCGGGAGCCGCGCGTCAGAGGGGGGGTACTGTCACGACTCCGACCGAGGCAGGCTCTCCTTCCCGTTCGGGTGGCGCTCGGCGGCCGTCGTCACCGGCCTATTAGCTGCCACTGATCCTTTTCTCCCCCTCCTTATGTGTTTATTGGTTACACCTGCTTTGTATTTGTTGGTAATTAGTTGGGCTTATCAGTCAGCCGGCCCGCCCGTTTCTTTGTGCGGGATTGTTAGTTGGTAAGCGTGGTGTTTGTGTCAATCTACGTGTGTACGTTGGTACTGGACTGTTTTCGTTCCCCCCGTGTCTGGGGTAGTTTTATGTGAGCACCCAGTGTTTAGAAGGGTGGCCTAAGTTTCACAGTGTTCATTAAAAGAACATTTGTTATTGCACCCTCTGTTTCCTGCGCTTGACTTCGCACTCCGACACCCAGTCCTTACAGAAAGTACTACTTAAGTAGTTTTGGGGGGTATCTGTGCTTTACTATTTATATTTTTTACTTTTACTTCACTATATTCCTGAAGAAAATTATTTACTTTTTACACCCAAAAGTACTCGTTACATTTTGAATGCATAGCAGGACAGGAAAATGGTCTAATTCACACACTTATCAAGAGAACATCCCTGGTCATCCCTACCGCCTCTGATCTGGCGGACTCACTAAACACATGCTTCGTTTGTAAATGATGTCTGAGTGTTGGAGTGTGCCCCTGGCTATCTGTAAAAAAACAACAACAAAAAAACAACATTTGCAGTCTGGTTTACTTAATATAAGGACTTTGAAATGATTTATACTTTTACTTTTGATACTTAAGTATATTTTATCAATTACAGTATTAAAATGTAAATATATTCACTCACTATTTTAAGTCGTTCCAGATAAGAGCGTCTGCTAAGTGACTAAACTGTAAAACGTAGTACATTTTGACACTAGAATAACTGTTCCTGACTCATATTGATGCCACATAGGCTGTTTTCAATGGGATTAGTTTATTTTTTAAAGACAGTCACTCTTTAACAATGGCCCCAGGACAAGTGGAAGCAAAATAGCCCCATAACATTAAAGATCCACCACCATATTTTATAGTAGGTATGGGGTTGATTTCTTCTCATGCATTCTCATTTTGACACCACTGGTGAGCGTGGCCAAAGAGCTCTATTTTCATGTCATCCAACAAACGTAAATGCTTGAAGTTTGTTAAACAGCATTGGCACTTGGATTGGGCAGCAGGTAGCCTAGTGTTTAACAGTATTTGGACAGTAAAGTAAAGGTCGCTGGAATGAATCCCTGACCTGAATAGGTCAAAAATCTATATATTTGCCCTTGAGCAAGGCACTTAACCCTAATTGCTCCTGTAAGTCGCTATGGATAAGAGCGCCTGCTAAATAACAAGAAAGATTGGAACCAGTGCTTTGGTCAGATGACATGGAAATAGAGTTCTTGGCCACGCATACCAGTATGGAAATGCGGCATCTGTGCACTCACTTCAAAATATAGGCTAGACCCCCTTCTTCCATAACAAAATACTGTGAATATATTTTTATGAAGTTATGTTTCGAAAACAATTAGATGGCAAGTGAAAGAGAAATGTATAGTTAGACTACAGTAGACACTTAGATTAGAAATCTGAACGTTACTCTTGGACACATTCCCAGCCTCAGACTCTTCTTTTTCTTCTCTTTCTCCCCCCCCCCTCTCTCTCCATGGTCTCTCCCACTTCTCTATTTCCCATCAGTCAGCTAACTACGGCAGTCTCAACATTCCGTCTGGCAAGGGCGTGCCATCGTTCCTCTCCAATTCACGTTCTCCCTCTCTGACTCAGTCTCAGGGAATCAAACCTGGATACCTTCATTCATCTGCTAAAGACAACAACGTCAAACATTTATGTTGTGTCACAATACCCTGCGTTACATTGCATACCAAGTTTGTTTTGTTTAAACATAAAGCTCTAGACAGGATATCAGTTGAGAACGATGCCATAGGGCAGGGTGGTTTTATTTGGCTCCCCAAGTTTTCTGATCAGTTTTCTTATTGTTGGACATAAGACTGTAAAAACACCAGGAAAATTATTTTAATTTAATAAATCTGTTCCCAAGTATTCCCACGCATTATAAAGAGACACGTGATCGTGTACAAATGTAAGCAAGGGGTGAAATGATGTTTTAGTCAAACATTATATCTGTTTGGGCTTCTTACGGTCAATTTGCAGGCTACAAATGATTTGTAATTATGTTCCAGCCCCCCCGACCATCCGCTAAAGAAAGAAAACGTCCCGCGGCTGAATCTAGTTGATGATCTCTGCCATAGGGGTTGAAGTGAATTCCATTCAATCTCTGTCATTGGAGAAATTAATTGAAATCTAATCCATAATTTGTGTTACGCCTCAGGCTATACAGTATACGTTCTATGATCATTTTCTCCAGTTCATGAATTAGTTACTTTCATAGACACAAACCCTAGAAATCATATGGCTTGTCTCATGGGGAATCGAGTCCATATCTTTAATTGGAAAAAGACAGTAAGAACATTGACTCTGAACCAGTTGAAACCAGATCAATCTGGGTTAACTAATCTAAATGGATTAATTAAAAGATAATGGTATGTAAATTTACTTGATAAACAGCCAGGGCTCACACCATCACACTATGGTAACAGCGTGTAACAGCGCTTGGTTCCTAAATTGAAAAAACAAACACATCATCAAAGTAGATAAATTCTTGGAGTTTGTGAAGTTTATTCTCTTTTTTTAAAGCCTGTTTCTGTCATGTTATTATAATAACATATTTTTACCCCCTTTTTTGATCTTGTCTCATTGCTGCAACTCCCCAACGGGCGGCGAAGGTCAAGTCATGTGTCATCCAAAACATGACCCGCCAAACACACGCCCGCTTAACCCAGAAGCCAGCTGCACCTATGCAAAGGACACACCATTCAACTGATGACAGCCTGCAGGTGTCCAGCCCACAACACGGAGATGCTAGAGCGTAATGAGCCGTGTAAAGCCCCCCCGGCCAAACCCAGACGACGCTGGGACAATTGCGCGCCACCCTATGGAACTCCCGATCACGGCCGGTTGTGATGCAGCCTGGGATCAAACCCGTGCCTGTAGTGACGCATCTAGCACTGCGATGCAGTGCCTTAGACCGCTGCACCACTTGGGAGGCCCTCTGTCATTTATTCTATCCCGTGGTTCTATAAAGCTCCCAGTTATCATTTCATTATCAGTCATTATTTCTCTATTATCTCCATCAGATGCACCACTCCTCACAGGACAGCCTATGAACAAAGGGACATTTTCATAGCAGCAGGTTAGGAGAACGTACACAGCAGGTTAGGAGAATTAGGAAAAGGGTTAGGGTTAGCGAACATCACTTCAGGTGAAGTGGCGTGTATTTAGGGAGTAATCCTCATAGTGCTCCACTGCTACTGCCTTCTGAAAGCCTCTGTTCAGGACACACTTTGATTGACAGTTGATATTTAGAAGAGCCGAGGGAGAGAGCCGAATTAAAGGACAAACACACACACACACACAAAGCTCTACCCCATGGACTACCGCATCTGCATTTCAAATGTTTCTACCATAAAACCCAATAGAAGGAATAGAGAGCGAAGTCATACAAATAGGATGGTAGCTGCTACAGTCTTAGGAATTCAGTAAGCACCATTACAGTATCACTAGCCCAACACACGCTCAGCACTGGCCATGAGGCCAAGGTCAAATAGAATGCTATTGATCAGACTCAGAGGGATGGAGGTGGAGAGAAAGAAGAAAACGAGAGACAGTTTCTCTCTCTTTGGCAGAGCCTGTACACACTGCACACACAGCTGGACACAAACATGTGACACAAGAATATTCTCACCCTCTGGCACAGATGTCCTCATTCCTTTTCTTCTCATTTAACATGTCCACCGCCGCCGAAAGCACCTCATCAAACTCTGGCACAAACTGATTGAATCAACGTTGTTTCCACGTCATTTCAACAAAACAATTCATTGTGACGACGTTAAATCAACGTGGAAAATGTGCAAACAGTCATCAACGTAAAGGAATTTCGTATGTTTTAACCTAAATCAAATTATATGGTGACAATTTTTGTTGAATTCCCGTTAATTGACAACTCAACCAAATGTAAATCAAAACTAGAGTTTGAAATGACGTCTGTGCCCAGTGGGCATTGTGAAAGTTTCATGCGATATCTAATTGTATGGAAGAGACGTAGAGGAAAATGAGGTGGAAACTTTCAAACAGTAGAGAGAGTTTCACACTTCATAAAGTTGCAATTACAGCTATGCCAGCAGCCATATGATAAATTCAGTGAGGTGTCTGCCTTTGTGACTCTGTAGGGACCTAGCTATTTTCTGACTGAGAAGCTTGGATGTGGATACTGAGAGATAATTCCTGGAAAAAGGGCTCAGGGCTGTGTGAATCATCTATATACTGTATGTAATGCCAAGTGGAGTGGATCATAACAGAAACAGTCCATTCCACTGCATAACAGTCTATTCCAAGTAAAACCTCAACTTCAACAAAACCTATTGCTACATGACAACCATCCACTTTCACTTATCACCACAGATATACATCTCCTGACAAGCACTGAACACATTATGTGAACACAAGTCAATACTTTTACAGCTGCTGTCTAGGATTAGAGCTTGACAAGGCTTTCAACCTTCACACTTCACAGCTACTTGAAATGTAGAAAATACTTCACTGAGAATGATGGTGGCTTTGTTTGTTAGTATGTGTTGGCGTGTATGCCTACAAGTACACTTATGTTCGCTTTGTGAAGCTATGTGAATTGCTTCACAGCTCAAACTCTGGCCCTCAGCATGAACCCTTCAACTGAAGAACCATATACAGTAAGTGTGTTTTTTATTTTCAGATGATTACTGATTTTGTGACCTATTAACTGTAATGTCCAGAATTCTCAACTGACATAGATATGTATTGTACATGTTGTTTATTTATAGTCTGTATGTAATATCAACACTCTGGATGATTCATTTTGACTATACAACTTGAAATATACCATATCACCAAAATGTTTGTGCCATGAAGTTCTGCCCTGGCTGTGAAATCCCATTACCCTGTAATACAGCATGGCAGGGAAGAGCTCAAGGGCAGGAGGACAAAAGCAACATCAAAGTTTATGTGAGTTCCTCGTAGTATCCCCACTGTACAAGTAATTAACTAATCAAATTCGAGGGGATTTAGCGCTGTGATTTGTGGGCAGCTGAGAGAAAGAGCAGAGGGTCTTAACGTGTGTGTGTGTGTGTGTGTGTGTGTGTGTGTGTGTGTGTGTGTGTGTGTGTGTGTGTGTGTGTGTGTGTGTGTGTGTGTGTGTGTGTGTGTGTGTGTGTGTGTGTGTGTGTGTGTGTGTGTGTGTGTGTGTGTGTGTGTGTGTGTGTGTGTGTGTGTGTGTGTGTGTGTGTGTGGAAAGGCTGAAACTGCTGGGAGTTAATGCACCCTAATCTAGCATCACTGGTGCTGAGGAAAACAAACAGCATAACAGGCTTAGCCAGAGATTTAAGAAAAAAAGGGGGGAAAGAGCGATAGGGAGAGAGGAGGAGTGGAAAAGAGAGAGAGGAGAAACGGAATCGTGACAAAATAGTTGACAGTAAGAGAGAAACTTATAGAGGGGAGAGATAAAAAGAGAGATAGATGGAGAGGGATAGAAAGAGAGAAAAGAGAGGAAAAGAAAGAGCAAAAGAGACATAGAAAGAGAGAGAGTCAGTGTTATCATAAGTTTATGTCCAACATCCTCTTGGACTCCTCCAGTGATTGATGTACTGTAGGGCTGTCAGGGAGCCTGTCTTGGATATCATTGACAAAACCTCTCTCTCAACTCATCAAGTGCCTGGCAGGTACAGTGGCTGCAGCAGCAGCCCACACAGCACCTTGCCCATAGACACGACAACCCTCTGTGTCCTGCTGAGACATAAGCCCCAGTACAGAGGAGCACTGTCCCCCATGGGTGATGCAAGAGACCGGAGGAATGTGAGAGTGAAATGATGCCGGAGATTGAACAGGAAAGGAGAAAGAAAGAGAGGAGACAAAAAAGGAAGGAAGAGAGTGGAGAGGATTAGAGTCTGAGGTGAGGGGGAGTAATTGAGAGGGGGTTTGAGCTAAGAGACGAGAGATGAGTAGAGGAGAGAGGGGTAAGGTGAGAAGACCATGTGAATGACATTTAGCTATCATTCTCCCACCCATCTCCATAACAGGAGAATGGTCAGGATGATTAAGTCAAATCGTCATTTTACTCAGAGGGTTCATTATTGTGTTCAGCTGAATCATTGTAGAGGCTATTCAACCCTGATGAAAGGGAATAAACAGAATCTCACTCAATATAAGCTGTTGTTTATTACTTGGTAATTGTCATGTTTTTTTTCTCTTTCTAAGGAAGGACACCTGAGGCAGTGTTCCCAGCTCACCCTGTCTCTTAACACAGGCTCTTTTCATTGACAATCTGTGAGCAAGGCTTTGGTGTTGCTGTCTACACTCACAATGTGTTTTTTAATTGCTCCCCTCTACTCAAGGACTCATTTTAGACCTGGGACACCAGGTGGGTACAATTAATTATCAGGTAGAATAGAAAACCAGTAGGCTCTGGACCTCGTATGGTAAGAGTTGAGTATCCCTGCCCTATGCCCTGTAGGTCAACAGCTTATTGATGCCAATGTCACTGTCAGTTCAGCTCTCTACATGTTGCACAGCATTGCATTTACAAGGTCAGACTAACTCTTGCAAGCCACTCTGTAGCATAGTATCCTAGATCAGTGAGATCTAGATAAGCAGTCAGTTACTGTTGGTTTACAACACGTGTCAAACTCATTCCACAGAGGGCCGAGTGTCTGCAGGTTTTCGCTCCTCCCTTGTACTTGATTGAGGAATTAAGGTCACTGATTAGTAAGGAACTCCCTTCAGCTGGTTGTTTAGGTCTTAATTGAAAGGATAAACCAAAAGCCAGCAAACACTAGGACCTCCGTGGAATGAGTTTGACACCCCTGGTTTACAATGTCCACCTATAACTCTTGTGAGATATAGATCAGCCTTCCAATGGGATTTGATGAATCACAATGATCGTTGACCTTTACAGAGGCATCAGTTTTCTTCCCTCCATTCTCCTCTCATTGAATTATACTATCGCACCGTCAGTAACTGTTGATGTACAAGAACACTGTTGATTGAGAGAAACATGAGTTATGAGATGGGATATGATGGATCAGAGCAACCATTGACTTTTTACATCAGTTTATATTTAGGCAGGTAGCCTCGTGGTTAGAGCATTGGGCCAGTAACCGAAACGTCGCTGGTTCAAATACCTGAGCCGACAAAGTGAAAAGTCTTGCGATGTGCCCTTCAGCAGGACACTCCACCCTAATTTGCTCCAGGTGAGCCGTAGTACTATGGCTGACCCTGTAAAACATCAAATTTCTATGCACCTGTCCGGTTTATTATTTCCCTTCCTTCCCCGCTCATCCCTATCGATCACTTCTGCATATCCGCACATAACCAATGACACAGGCAGATAAAATGAGGGAGGAGGAGGGAGGAGGAGGGAGAGGGAGAGAGGGAGAGAGGGGAGATGTCATTTATCTGTCTTTGTGAACAGTGAGGACAAGTAATTTATGGAGATGAAGTGTTGTGGAGGAAGTGGGAGGGGAGTGTTGATGGAGGACATTGTTTAGAACTACAGTCAGCAAAATGACTGTTTAGTCTACTGAGCCGATCATTCATCCAGACCTCTGTTCCTTCTGTCATCCACCCAACATCTGATGCTGTTTTATCTGAGGGAGACTTCAGTCAGTAAGCACGAAAGGGGAAAATGTTTTAAAAACCACTACTCTTATTGGACAATATTTCTCCTTTTCAAAATGTTTTTGTATTTAATGCCACCGTGCCAACCTAAAGGACGTTATACGAATGGAACGAATCCAGGAAAGAAACAGAACTACATGCTTCCTGAAAGACGAGCCCAGGGCAAGAACACCTGTTATTTCTGACGTGGCTGTCATCATGACCTATGGATAACTCATGGGGGAATGCAGATTGATTACAGTACCTTGAGCAACGTCCTTGTGTCCAGGCTTACAGTAAAATACAGTACAGATAGTTACAGTAGTTTACTAGAGTTCATCTTCCATATAATCTGAAACACCACTGACGGAAGATAGACAGTAAGGTAAGGTGTGACGATAACTGTGGAACTCTCCATCAAACCCTGAGCCATTAAAAGGTCTATGGGAAGTGGGGTTGGGTGACTTACTCTCTAAAAACACACATTTTGAATATCATTCAAAAACAGGTTTTCTGCTTCAGAACCGGTCAACTCTTCTGGTTGTTAGATAAACCGTGTGTGTTTGTGAGATTATTTGCGTGCATGCTTGCATGTTATTTACTTCGAGTTAATCAGGTATGACTGTGTTGTAAGATTTGGGGGGATTAGTTTGTAGTGGTTATGCCTGCAGAGTTTCCAAAGCACAATGAATAATTCAAGAGACATTTTACCCAACAGCAAGAGTGGAGCATAGTCTGTCTGGCCAGTGTGGGAAATTAAGCTTCCCACTGGGCACAGACGTCAGTTCAACGTCTAATTTGGATTTACATTTGGTTGAGTTGTCAACTAACGTGAATTCAATGTGAAATCAACTAAACATGACACCCTGCCATTGGATTTAGGTTAAACGTTGGCTGAAAAAAGACAGAAATCCCTTAATGTTGATTACTTTTTGTAAATCTAATCAGTTTTCTACGTTGATTCAACGTCGTCACGATGCATTTTTTTTGGTTGAAATGATGTTGATTCAACCAGTTTTTGCCCAGTGGGTTGGCCTCCATTGCTTGACCTGAACTGAAATAGTACTCATTTTGGGTGTTGGAACTGTTTATATTGAGGTGCAGGAGCTCCACAATACTTTTGAGCTAATATTCTAGAAGAGGAACAGAAGCTCAAGCAGTAGAAAATTTGAGGTGCCGGTACTCTCATATATTCCCTTTTGTCCCATCTGCTCTTTAACCACCTCAGTGTTCATCAGCTAGTTTGCCAAGAGAGACATTTGCATCATTTAATTAGGCAAGTCAGTTAAGAACAAATTCTTATTTACAATGACGGCCTACACCAGCCAAACTCAGACGACGCGGTGCCAATTGTGTGCCGCCCTATAGACTCCCAATCACAGCCAGTTGTGATGCAATCTGGATTTGAACACACCTCTAGCACTGAGATGCAGTGTCTTAGACCACTGCCCTACTTGGGATCACCTACCATACTGAAGACATACAGTAAACATACACAAAATTGTAGCTATTACGTTAACAAAATGGAAATGTACATGAAACATGACTTAAGTAGCATAACTCATAACTCAACTCACAATTTATTTCCTTGTACCACATAGTTTCTAAACCCAGCGGCTCAACATCACAATACTTCCGGGAACGCTTGCGAATCAGGTCAAGCAGTAACAATTTATTTGGATAATCAGTCCATTTGTAGATGCTCTACATTTCAAGTAACATTTCAACAGAATATCTACTAACCCTAACACTAGTCCAAACCTTAACCCTTATCCTAACTCTAAACTTAACCCTTACCCTAACCCTTACCCTTATTCTAAATCTAACCCTATCCGTAACTTTAGCAAGCAGTTGCTTAACAGATAGTTTGTTGAAAATCCGGACTATCCAAATAAAGTGTGACCAACCAAGCAGACCAGGCTGGGGTTTGGTGCTAAAAAACTTTCAAATTATATTTTTTTGGGGGGGAGGGGGGATAAAAAGCAAACCTATTCAATCTTTTCAGGCCGTGAATTGTCAGTGATTACAAGTGATCCAATAAGAACAGCATTTTGAGTTAACCCATGCTTCCCTTTTTCAATGCGAGCGGTGACAACCTAGATTCGAGCCAATGTCTTAAGTAGTTGAACATGTTAATACTCCAACCTTCATTTTCTTCAAAAACAACATTATATAGAATGAGTGCCTTTGATTTGACGGCCTGCACATTCAGCGCGAGATGACCGTTAGACCCCAATTACATGTTTCTGTGCATGAGCGTAGCTAGCCAATGTAGCCATGACATCGCTTACAAGTGTGATCAGGGATTTCTATTGGAGAAGCAGTTTCTACCTGTCTTCATACTGTACTGTCTTTGCTTGTACTCTATTTGATACTCTCAGACACATTATTCAGTCCATTTTAAGAGCCCTTAAGTAGCACAACGCCGATTCCATGCCAGCATGGAGGCTGACATGAATTGTGCAAAGCAACAGACGGGCTACAGTTAGTCAACTGACAGTCCAGTACAACATTGGTGCCCAAAGACCCATAAAAGAAGGCACAACTCGTCATACCTTCACACAAGTGGGGTTTTGCAGTCGACGACCTTACAGAGTTCCACCTCTTTCAGCACAAAAAACAACAACTGCGGTTACAGTGGGCTAAGGAACGAAAACACTGGACACTGGAGAATTGGAAAAACATTGCCTGGTCTGATGAATCCCGGTTCCTGCTATCATCCCACGTGTCAACATTGCAGTGTGGGGTGTGTTTTCATGGCACACATTGGGCCCCTTAATAAAAGTGGAGCAATGTTTGAATGCCACAGGATATCATATCTGAACATCATTGCCAATCAGGTGCATCCCTTCATGGCAGCAATGTATCCATCTGCAAATTTTTCAGCAGGATAATGCCCCATGCCACAACGCAAGGATTGTCCTGAAATGGTTCCACAAATATGACAGTGAATTAATGTTACTGCAGTGTCCTGCCCAGTCACCAGATTTCAATCCAATTGAATTGAGGCTGAGAGCAAAAGGGGGTGCAACTCAATATTAGGAAGGTTTTTCCTAATGTTTTGTACACTCAGTGCCTTCAGAAAGTATACATAATCCTTGACTTATTCCACATTTTGTTATGTTAAAGTCTGAACTCAAAATGGATTAAATTGATTTTTTTTCTCACCCATCTAAACACAATATCCCATTTTAGCAAATGTTTTGAAAATAAAATACAGAAATATCTAATTTGCATAAGAACTCACTTTCCTGAGTTAATACTTTGTAGAGGCATCTTTGATAGCGATTACGGCTGTGCGTCTTTCTGGGTAAGTCTCTAGGAGCTTTCCACACCTGGTTTGTGCAACATAAACCCATTACTCATTTCAACATTCTTCAAGCTCGGTCAAATTGGTTGTTGATCATTGTTAGACAATCATTTTCAGGTCTTGCCATAGATTTTCAAGCAGATTTAAGTCAAAACTGTAACTCGGCCACTCACGAACGGTCACTGTCTTCTTGATAAGCAACTCCAATATAGATTTGGCCTTGTGTTTTATGTTATTGCCCTGCTGAAAGGTGAATTAATCTCCCAGTTTCTGGTGGAAATCAGGTTTTCCTCTAGTATTTTGCCTGTGTTTAGCTCCTTTCCATAAATGTTTGTATTCTGAAAAACTCCCCAGTCCTTAATGATTAGAAGCATACCCATAACATAATGCAGCCACCACTATTCTTGAAAATATGGAGAGCGGTACTCAGTAATGTGTTGTTTTGGATTTCCCCCAAACATAACACTTTGTATTCAGGACAAAAAGTGAATTGCTTTGCCAGATATTTTGAGTATTACTTTAGTGCGGTTTCCTTCCTCTCCGGCAACTGAGTTAGGAAGGGCGCCTGTATCTTTGTAGTGATTGGGTGTATTGATATACCATCCAAAGTGTAATTAATAACTTCACCATGCTCAAAAAGGATATTCAAGGTCTGCTCTTTTTTTTACCCACCTACCAATAGGTGTCCTTCTTTGAGAGACATTGAAAAGCCTCCCATGTCTTTGTGATTGAGTCTGTGTTTGAAATCCACTGCTTGACTGAGGGACAATACATATAATTGTATGTGTGGGGTACAGAGATGAGACAGTCATTCAAAAATCATTTGAAGCACTATTATTGCACACAGAGTATGTCCATGCAACATATTATGTGACCTTGAACTTATTTAGGCTTGATATATAGTATATATAGTATAAATACAGTACCAGTCAAAAGTTTGGACACACCTACTCATTCAAGGGTTTTTCTTCATCAAAACTATGAAATAACACATATGGAATCATGTAGTAAACAAAAAAGAGTTAAAGAAATCAAAATATATTTTATATTTGAGATTCTTCAAAGTATCTACCCTTTGCCTTGTTTCTCAAACTAGACACTCTAATGTACTTGTCCTCTTGCTCAGTTGTGCACCGGGGCCTCGCACTCCTCTTTCTATTCTGGTTAGGGCCAGTTTGCGCTGTTCTGTGAAGCGAATAGTACACAGCGTTGTACGAGATCTTCAGTTTCTTGGCAATTTCTCACATGGAATAGCCTTCATTTCTCAGAACAAGAATAGACTGATGAGTTTCAGAAGAACGTTATTTGTTTCTGGCCATTTTGATCCTGTAATTGAACACACAAATGCTGATTCTCCAGATACTCAACTAGTCTAAAGAAGGCCAATTTGTATTGCTTCTTTAATCAGAACAACCATTTTCAGCTGTGCTAACATAATTGCAAAAGGGTTTACAAATGATCAATTAGCCTTTTGAAATGATAAACTTGGATTAGCTAACACAACGTGTCATTGGAACACAGGAGTGATGGTTGCTGATAATGGGCCTCTGTACGCATATGTAGATATTCCATAAAAAATCTGCCGTTTCCAGCTACAATATTAATTTACAACATTAACAAAGTCTACACTGTATTTCTGATCAATTTGATGTTATTGTAATGGACATAAAAGTTGCTTTTCTTTCAAAAACAAGGACATTTCTAAGTGACCCCAAACTTTTGAACGGTAGCGTATATATATATATATATATATATAGTACCAGTTAAAAGTTTATATACACAGTGGGGAGAACAAGTATTTGATACACTGCCGATTTTGCAGGTTTTCCTACTTACAAAGCATGTAGAGGTCTGTAATTTTTTTATCATAGGTAAACTTCAACTGTGAGAGACGGAATCTAAAACAAAAATCCTGTAATGCCCGAGGTGTAGTGGATGAACAGGAGTCAAACGCAGGAGACAGAGAGTTCAGAGTAGCGTTCCAAATTTAATTCCCCACACGGGTGCAAACACGACGCTACTCAAAAAACAAATGCTTCACCACAAACAAAGTGAGAAACACGAAAAATCACCAACCAACGTACACGTACCCTGACACACAAGAATGTACAGAGTGTACACACAACAATCCCGCACACCCAGCAGGCCGGGCTGCTGGGTAATAAAGCCCCACAAATCACCCTAACCACAAACAGGTGTACCTACTCAACAAAAATGGAGGGGGAGGAAAAGTCAGTAGCAGCTAGTAGGCCGGTGACGACGACCGCCGAGCACCACCCGAACAGGAAGGGGAGCCACCTTCGGTGGGAGTCGTTACAAATCCAGAAAATCACATTGTATGATTTTTAAGTAATTAATTTGCATTTTATTGCATGACATAAGTACTCGATCACCTACCAACCAGTAAGAATTCCGGCTCTCACAGACCTGTTAGTTTTTCTTTAAGAAGCCCTCCTGTTCTCCACTCATTACCTGTATTAACTGCACCTGTTTGAACTCGTTACCTGTATAAAAGACACCTGTCCACACACTCAATCAAACAGACTCCAACCTCTCCACAATGGCCAAGACCAGAGAGCTGTGTAAGGACATCAGGGCTAAAATTGTAGACCTGCACAAGGCTGGGATGGGCTACAGGACAATAGGCAAGCAGCTTGGTGAGAAGGCAACAACTGTTGGCGCAATTATTAGAAAATGGAAGAAGTTCAAGATGACGGTCAATCACCCTCGGTCTGGGGCTCCATGCAAGATCTCACCTCGTGGGGCATCAATGATCATGAGGAAGGTGAGGGATCAGCCCAGAAATACACGGCAGGACCTGGTCAATGACCTGAAGAGAGCTGGGACCACAGTCTCAAAGAACCATTAGTAACACACTACGCCGTCATGGATTAAAATCCTGCAGCGCACCCAAGGTCCCCCTGCTCAAGCCAGCGCATGTCCAGGCCCATCTGAAGTTTGCCAATGACCATCTGGATGATCCAGAGGAGGAATGGGAGAAGGTCATGTGGTCTGATGAGACAAAAATATAGCTTTTTGGTCTAAACTCCACTCGCCGTGTTTGGAGGAAGAAGAAGGATGAGTACAACCCCAAGAACACCATCCCAACCGTGAAGCATGGAGGTGGAAACATCATTCTTTGGGGATGCTTTTCTGCAAAGGGGACAGGACGACTGCACCGTATTGAGGGGAGGATGGATGGGGCCATGTATCGCGAGATCTTGGCCAACAACCTCCTTCCCTCAGTAAGAGCATTGAAGATGGGTCGTGGCTGGGTCTTCCAGCATGACAACGACCCGAAACACACAGCCAGGGCAACTAAGGAGTGGCTCCGTAAGAACCATCTCAAGGTCCTGGAGTGGCCTAGCCAGTTTCCAGACCTGAACCCAATAGAAAATCTTTGGAGGGAGCTGAAAGTCCGTATTGCCCAGCGACAGCCCCGAAACCTGAAGGATCTGGAGAAGGTCTGTATGGAGGAGTGGGCCAAAATCCCTGCTGCAGTGTGTGCAAACCTGGTCAAGAACTACAGCAAACGTATGATCTCTGTAATTGCAATCTGTACCAAATATTAAGTTCTGTTTTTCTGATGTATCAAATACTTATGTCATGCAATAAAATGCAAATTAATTACTTACAAATCATACAATGTGATTTTCTGGATTTTTGTTTTAGATTCTGTCTCTCACAGTTGAAGTGTACCTATGATACAAATTACAGACCTCTACATGCTTTGTAAGTAGGAAAACCTGCAAAATCGGCAGTGTATCAAATACTTGTTCTCCCCACTGTACATACAGTATATACAGGGTCAGTGCCAAATGTAAAATGTGCAGGGATACTGGAGTAGTTGAGGTAGCTACTGTATATACATGTAGGCAGGGTTAGGAGAAAGTGACTGTTAACCGGATAAATAATAATAATAGTAAACAATATGGCAGCAGCATAAGTGGTGGGTAGGTGGGTGTGTGTATGGGAGTGTGAGGGTGTGAGTGTGTGTGTGAGCAAGAGTGTCAGTGTAGGCATGACAGGCAGTATACAGTATACAATTACATACAGTATATGTAACCAGGGATGAAAAGTGACTGGTAGCAGGAATATATAAATACTTATTTAAAATACCATTAGTATATTACCATATGTAAATAGGATAAATAAATATATCTACTAATGGTAATGTCTATCAATAGTCAATGAACAGCAGCGTAATAGTGGTAATGAATCGAAACAATAATGATTTTAGCAACAGCGTAGGTCTAAGGGTGTGTGTGGGTGTGTGTAGGTCAGTAATGATTGTCTTAGTGTGTGTAAGAGTGACAGTGAAGGTGTATGTGTCTGAATGGGTAGAGACCTGTGGATAAAAACGGGACAGGGAGGAAAAGTAATATAATAATACATTCCAATAAGAATCCTTCTTTTGTGCATCATGACAAAGGATTCAATTATTCCACTTGATTACAGTAAATCTCCACAGATGCTTGGTTTTTTTGGCACTTTTATTAAGCGCTCCGGTCATAAATTAATGGACCTCCCTTGCCTGGGATGAATTATTTTGGCAGGAGGAGTGGAGGAATGAGAGAGGAGTGAGAGAAGAGCGAGAGGAGTGGAGGAATGAGAGAGGAGTGAGAGAAGAGCGAGAGGAGTGGAGGAATGAGAGAGGAGTGAGAGAAGAGCGAGAGGAGTGGGAGGAGTGAGAGAGCAGTGAGAGATGAGGGAGAGAGATCAGTGAGAGAGCAGTGAGAGAGATGAAAGATCAGTGAGATAGGAGTGAGAGATGAGGGAGAGAGATCAGTGAGAGAGGAGTGAGAGAGAAGTGAGAGAGCAGTGAGAGATCAATGAGAGGACAGGGAGAGAGGAGGGAGAGAGATGAAAGATCAGTGAGAGAGGAGTAAGAGGAGTGAGAGAGCAGTAAGAGAGCAGTGAAAGAAGAGTGAGAGAGCATTGAGAGAAGAGTGAGAGGGAAGTGAGAGAGGAGGGAGAGGAGTGAGAGAGGAGTGGACTGGGACGATATGAATTAGAGGGTTTGACTCAGCACAGCGGTAGCAGGGCCAAGCTATAGGAAATATGGGTTTGGGACCTGCAGGCAACTCTCAGCTATCAGCTCTATCAATAGGATTTGTGGAGTTTCAATAGTCCTTCTAGTTGATTCTGTAATGCACTGTACTGTAGCTGACATCTGCAATGTTTAAACTTTGGTTCTGTTGGAAAAGAACAGCAGCTGTGTATGATTTGTATGATTTATGCTCTCCCTGCAGAAGCATTCAATAGTCTTGTTATGTTAACAGTCTTTTGAGTGTGTCTGACTGTCAGAGTAGTAATATAATGTGTCTGTAACTGCCTCGTTTTATCACTACAGTGTGTTTTGTGTGTGTGGGGCTGTGTATGTTTGTGTCTGTGTGTGCCTGTGTGTGTGTTGTGTTGCGTGTGTGTATAAATGTAGGCAGCTATCTTTGCCAGGCAGCAGCCTCTGCTTATATCAGGGGGTTTTTCAGCTCTAATTAATGTTGACTTATTCAGTCAACACCACCACAGTGTAGCGCTTTGCTACACAAATTAGCATATAGCTAATTGAAAGGGCAAACAAGCCGAGTCCTCTCTGTTATGTGGTTAGGGTGACCACATGCCCCAGATTGTGCGGGACAGTCCTGCACTTTTCCCTTTGTCCCGCAACCAAACAATACTGTCCAGCATTTTATCAACAAATTCAAACAAATCAAATCAAATCAATATTTATTGGCCGCATACAGAGATTTTCAGATGTTATCGCAAGTGCAATGGAATGTTTGTGTTTCTAGCTCCAACAGTGCAGTAATACCTACAGTAGCAATACAAAACAATACACACATAATCCAAAAAACACCACTAATTTGTAAAAAAAAGGCTGATTTGTCACATATTTCAGTCAGACATTCCAACATGTCTCTTGCAGTCATGTTGTGCTTAGATATATCATAAGGATGTGGTACTGATGATGTTAAACACGTCTCCAATCACTGTTGAGATCTAATATTCTGCACAGCGCAAGACGAGACCTAGGCCAATGTCATAGGCCAATTGTCACATTTCTCAAATCCTTTCGGGCTAAATTCCAGCTAAAAACTTGGAGAGGACCTTTAGGCCTAACTACTTACAAAAAGCGTGCTTCTGACAAAGAGCTACAAAAGTAAGTAAATAGCCATATTAGATTGAAAGATAAGGTTCTTTCGTCGAACTTGTGAGGCTCTCCGATGCTCATTAGTTGCTCATTCAACATATTTGCTGCTATGTGATCACCCTATATGTGGTGCCGGCTGTCACTATGTGGTGCCGGCTGTCACCATGAATATGGGCTCCTGAGTGGCACAGTGGTCTAAGGCACTGCATCTCAGTGCTTGAAGTGTCACTACAGACACCCTTGTTTGAATCCAGGCTGTATCACAACCGGCCGTGATTGGGAGTCCCATAGGGCGGTGCACAATGGTTTGGCCGGTGTAGGCCGTCATTGTAGATAAGAATTTGTCCTTAACTGGCTTGCCTGGTTAAACAAACTTTTTTTTTTAAATCTCTTTCATATAACTATACATCATTTATATTAATCCAATTTTATCCTTGTATTTCCGTCATCGCTCTCATGACTCAAGGTCATGCTGTTGGCTTCAGAGAAAGGTCTGAGTGGGGCTGTTATGTTCCTTGTACCTGTCTGCCTGCATGCATACAGTACATCTATCCATGCTTGAGTATGTATCTAAATATAAACTCAGCAAAAAAAGAAATGTCACTGTTTCACTGTCAACTGCGTTTATTTTCAGCAAAATTAACATGTGTAAATATTTGTATGAACATAACAAGATTCAACAACTGAAACATAAACGGAACAAGTTCCACAGACATGTGACTAACATAAATGGAATAATGTGTCCCTGAACAAAGGGGGGGGGGGGGGGGGGGGGGTCAAAATCAAAAGTAACAGTATCAGTATCTGGTGTGGCCACCAGCTGCATTAAGTACTGCAGTGCATCTCCTCCTCATGGACTGCACCAGATTTGCCAGTTCTTCATGTGAGATGTTACCCCACTCTGTTACCCCATTCCCGGACATTTCTGGGGGGAACGGCTCTAGCCCTCACCCTCCGATCCAACAGGTCCCAGACCCTCAATGGGATTGAGATCCGGGCTCTTCGCTGGCCATGGCAGAACAATGACATTCCTGTCTTGCAGGAAATCACGCACAGAACGAGCAGTATGGCTGGTGGCATTGTCATGCTGGAGGGTCATGTCAGGATGAGCCTGCAGGAAGGGTATCACATGAGGGAGGATGATGTCTTCCCTGTAACGCACAGCGCTGAGATTGTCTGCAATGACAACAAGCTCGGTCCGATGATGCTGTGACACACCGCCCCAGACCATGACGGACCCTCCACCTCCAAATCGATCCAGCTCCAGAGTACAGGCCTCGGTGTAACGCTCATTCCTTCGACGATAAACGCGAATCCGACCATCACCCCTGGTGAGACAAAATTGCGACTCATCAGTGAAGAGCACTTTTTGCCAGTCCTGTCTGGTCCAGCGACGGTGGGTTTGTGCCCATAGGCAACGTTGTTTCCGGTGATGTCTGGTGAGAACCTGCCTTACAACAGGCCTACAACCCCTCAGTCCAGCCTCTCTCAGCTAATTGCGGACAGTCTGAGCACTGATGGAGGGATTGTGCGTTCCTGGTGTAACTTGGGCAGTTGTTGTTGCCATCCTGTACCTGTCCCGCAGGTGTGATGTTTGGATGTACCGAACATGTGCAGGTGTTGTTACACGTGGTCTGCCACTGCGAGGACGATCAGCTGTACGTCTTGTCTCCCTGTAGTGCTGTCTTAGGCGACTCATAGTACAGACATTGCAATTCATTGCCCTGGCCACATCTGCAGTCCTCATGTCTCTTTGCAGCATGCCTAAGGCATGTTCATGCAGATGAGCAGTGACCCTGGGCATCTTTTGATGTTTTTCAGAGTGAGTAGAAAGGCCTCTTTAGTGTACTAAGTTTTTATAACTGTGACCTTATTTGCCTACCGTCTGTAAGCTGTTAGTGTCTTAACGAGCGTTCCACAGGTGCATGTTCATTTATTGTTTATGGTTCATGGAACAAGCATGGAAAACAGTGTTTAAACCCTTTACAATGAAGATCTGCGAAGACATTTGGATTTTTACAAATTATCCTTGAAAGACAAGGTCCTGAAATAGGGACATTTCTTTTTTTGCTGAGTTCATGTATGCTTGAGTATGTATCTAAATATGTAATGTGTGTGTGTGTGTGTGTGTGTGTGTGTGTGTGCTTGTACTTTATGTCTTCCTACATGTTTCTGTTTGAGCGAGTATGTGAGAGACCCCAGAGTGGGAGGAATGAGGTGGTCCTTCGGTGGGCACAACAGGGTGTTCTCTTGCTCTGTGGTACTCGGCACAGACACTGCTCAGAAAGAACCCTGTATGCACACTACGCTGCCTGGATTCAACTGATTTCTCACTGCGAAGCAATACCTTTATGAGCTCTCACAGAACAACTCCTAAAGCTACTGTGTGTAAACTGAAGACCTACCCTGGAATGTGCCAGGAGGGAGAGCTGCCTGAAATACAGTACAGAAAGCCTGCCCTGTGTGAGTGTGACAGAGAGAAAGAGAGAAAGCGAGGGGGACAGAGAGAGAGAGTGAGTGAAACAGGAAGAGAGAGAGGTACGTGGAGAGGGGAGCAGAACAGAGAGAGAGTGAGGCAGGGAGAGCGAGAGGCAGGAGGGAGAGCGAACGAGAGAGAGAAAGAGGCAGGGAGAGCGAACGAGAGGCAGGGAGAGAGAGAGAAGGAGAGAGAGAGAGAGAGAGAGAGCGAGAGAGAGAGAGAGAGAGAGAGAGAGAGAGAGAGAGAGAGAGAGAGAGAGAGAGAGAGAGAGAGAGAGAGAGTGAGGGAGAGAAAGAGAGAGAGTGAGGCAGGCAGAGAGAGCGCATGTGAGTGTGTGTGTGTGAGAGAGAAGAAACGGCACACAGTGGAGTAGTGCTCAGTGACTGGTGGCTGAGGTGAGGTGTAGAGCTGTAGGGGACTTCCTAATAATCAGGGGACCTGAAGACCCTGTCTTTTGTCAAAGAGGAAACAAAACGATCTGGGCTCTGTAGAGGCTGGACTAAAGGGCTGAAGGAATATGGAAGAAAAAAAGGAGAAACGGAATAAAGGTAGAGGAATGTTTTCAGTGTGACTGTTTTTCCCAAACCACCATTTTCCATCCATCACATCCGGCGAAACTCACCACCTTCCCAGCACAGAGGGCGGACCTGGCTGGAAGTGTGTGTGTGTGACAGTAAGAAAGGGAGGAAGAGTGTCTGTGACACCTGTCGTCACTCATTATGCTGTTGATCCATCTCCATAGCACTCACACACACAGGTGCAGTTCCTAGCGAGCGCAGCAGAGACACCTGAGGATTTCCTGACACACACACATACCTCCTGTCTCATCTTCTCCATTGAAATGACGATGTCAGGTTTAAACCGAGCGATCGCTGCCTTCTGACAGTGTGGATACCTTCTGTCCAAACTGGCACACTAGAGTTGAGCACATTCTTATCATTATACTTTCCTGATTTCAAATGGATTCAACCTCTTTGATCAACAGGTAATAATGTGGACCTGAGAAAAGGATTGAATGTGAGAAATCGTGCTTAGGGTAATTGCCCTCCGGTTTGGAATACTTGGAACAGAGCGAAAGTCATAGAGCTCTCTATTGTTCGGGGGAGTTTTGCCAAGTTATTGTTGCTCTCCGTTTCCGTCCGTCATTAGCTACGACTACTTCAAGAATTAACAGAGGTGAAGTCTGTACCCATGGATAGCCTCCTCTGACTTAATCCCACATGTAGTTTAACACTGACAGACATTATGAGGGTTGACTTTGAGCTCTGAGCATGTGGAGACTCTTAAGGACCAGACCTATCCCTCTCTGCTCCTCTCTCACCACGTAACAGACTTGTAAGAGTTAGTGTGTCATTGTAAGGCACGTGCTGGAGGTGTATGGCGACTGACATAATGAACCTGCATGGGAACGTATCGGAGTTGATCTCTTCTGCCGTCAGAGCCATAACGCTTCCGTCCTTTGACCCCGACCCTGACCCTTGGCCTAATGGTCCAGAGGGACTTCTGGGAAATGAAAGCAGGAATTTTTCAAATGGGTGTAACGGGAATGATGGCGGCAATGTGCATGACTTTCCGCCAGGCAACTGGACGCATAGCGGCAGGGTTTACAGTGATGAAGCAAGGATTCTGGAATCATCGCAGTGTGTGAAGGGGATAACAGCAGTGGACAAGAACTGGGCTGCTTTGCTGATCCTGGCGGTCATCGCCGTTACAGTGACGGGTAACATCCTGGTCATCATCGCAGTGTCTCTGGAGAAGAAGCTCCAGAACGCCACCAACTACTTCTTGATGTCGCTGGCTGTCGCCGACATGCTGCTGGGCATCCTGGTCATGCCCATCTCCATGGTGACAATTCTCTATGGTGAGTTCCAGCTCAAGTTCAAAACTTTATTGTCTCATTGTTTGGTTAAACATTTACATTTGTCTTTGGCTTGCACACTTTGGTTTTTATTTGTAGAGGTAGTTTAACATGAAGATTGGTGCAGTTTTATTTTTTGCTTATTGGATTTAAATGAAATGATACCAGATTACTTTAGAAAAACATTTGGGCGTTGACTGCTCAGATAAAAACGATGACATAAAGAGCCGTTGTGTTGAAACACCGTGCGATGTTTAAAACGATGAGAATCGCAGAATGGTGAACTTACTAAATGACTGAAGAGTTTGACTGTGTGATATTAGGTGGCTTCTTGTGTAAATATTTTCTGTCTGGATTTTAATGATTTCAGACACAGCACAGTAAAGACGTACAAAAAAACAGAAAACAGAGAATTACATCATAATACTTACAAAGTCTATAAACAAGAGTGTGTTTTGTATATTTGACATTTACATTACTGTTCTCAGATTTTGTATTAATAGATTTTAGATTTTTATGAAAATGGGTTTTTTGCAAAATGCTATATATCCATTGCTTAGCTGGAATGGAATGGTCGTATCCTGTATATTTGACTGTACAGGATTTGGTTGTCTAACCTAGCTATCTTAATAAGAAGAATGCAGGTACTGTAAGTCGCTCTAGATAAGAGCATCTGCTAGATGACTAAAATGTCAAATGTAAATGTTTTACATACATATCTCCTATTACTGTATTGAGTTATTATATATTTTTTAAATTAAATATTGTAGTCACAAATGTATCATGTGTACAGTTCTGTATTAAAAATGTAATTATTTGTTACATTTGACTGTGTAAAACCTATCAGTACTACTTATTTCTCTGAGTGAGGCATCTGAAATAAAGTGATAGATTTGAAATAAATAGGTCTGTCATTGAACAACCCCATACAATGATTAGATAGTGAAAAAAACACACCAATCTCTTTCATAATTTATTTAAACAATAAAAGCTCATTTACCTACATTTCTGAAAATGGATATATAGCGTTTTGGAATGAAACTCTTAATTTATTTATTGTAGTATTTAGTATGTATTTCATAATTATTAGGATCCCAAATTAGCTGCTGCCGAGGCAGACACTTCTCTTTCTGGGGTCCAAACATGAAACAATGTCTGTGTGTCTCTTCACAGTCCCTGTTGTACCATGAGGTGCTCTTTTATCTGGTTATTGAATCTGGTTTTATTACTAGCTTGAGTTACCTGGGGTGGCAGAGAGTTCCATTTAGTCATGGCTCTATTTAATACTGTTTGCTTCCCAGCCTCTGTTCTGGACCTGGGGACTGTGAAGAGACTTCTGGTTGCACGTGTTGTTTGATACCGATGAGTGTCCGAACTGTGTGCCAACTGCTTGAACAGACACCTTCAACACATCAACACCTCGCACAAAGACCAACAGTGATGCAATCAATCTCTCCTCAACTTTGAACCAGGAGATTGAACTGCATGTCATTGACATTCACCTTCCGTGTACATCTAAATGCAATGCATGCTGCTCTCTTCTGGACAAACTGCAATTTGCTTATGTTTTTCTTGCCAAAAAAAAAAATGTTTGGTTGACTGAGATGTCAAGAAAGCAGACCTCTTTCCTATTTTAGTAACCATTGAGTCTATATGTTTTGACCATGATAGCTTGCTATCTAGGGTAACAGCCAGCAGTTTAGTCTCCTCAACTTGCTCAATCGCCACATTATTCAATAATAGATCCAGATGAGGTTTAGGTTTGAGTGAGTGATTTGTCCCAAAAATAATGTTTTTGTTTTTGAGATATTTAGCACCAGCCTATTTCTAGTTACTCAATCTAAAACTGACTGGAGCTCTACGTTAAAGGTGTCAGTTATTTATTTTACTGTTTCAGCCGACGTGTATACTGTTCAGCATACATGGAAACACAGGCTTTATTCAAGGTCAGTGGAAGGTCATTAGTAAAAACAGAAAACAATAATGGGTCAAGCCAGCTGCCCTGTGGTACACCACACTCAAACGAATTTTCATTAGAGAGGCTTCCATGAAATAAAACCCTCTGTGTTCTATTGAATAGGTAACACTCAATCCATGATAAGGCAGAGGATGTTAACCCATAACACGTTTTTTCAGCAATATGTTATGATCAATGATATCGAAAGCTGCACTGAAGTCTAACAATCTCCCAAAATCTTATCATTATCAATGTATGCTGGGGCTGACATTCTTCATTGTTGTGTTGTACAGAAATAGTTGGTTGTTTAACATTATTATTAAAATTGTTAGAATGATTAAGTCATGCGTGGAAACTCCAGCTATTTGGTTTCACAAGTGGCTCAATAAGAGCCAGAGAAATATTTGGAGAATTTTAATTCAATACATTTTGGGGTTGTGGTTTTGCAATGTGTTGATATTTTGGTTATATTTATATGTTATATACACCGGCTAGTTTATTACCTACACCAACCTGTTCACAAAAATGTATCGCTCCTACAGGCAGTGAGTCACATCACTGTAAAGTAGACAGACAGGCATCTTGTTACTGTTCTATTG
Organism: Salvelinus alpinus; assembly: GCF_045679555.1. Lineage (NCBI taxonomy): Eukaryota > Metazoa > Chordata > Actinopteri > Salmoniformes > Salmonidae > Salvelinus > Salvelinus alpinus. The sequence goes on along the minus strand of NC_092105.1, from coordinate 26,616,387 downwards.
AACGTTAGCATGGCCATAACAAGTGACCTAAGCAACTTTGAGAGTGGTACAGTATGATCGCCGGTGCCAGGAGCACCGGATCCAGTATCTCAGAAACATCCGTCCTCCTGGGCTTTTCACGCACAACAGTCTCTAGTGTTTACCGAGAATGGTGCGACAAACAAAAAACATCCAGTTTTTTGGCAGTCCTGTGTGCGAAAATAGCTACTGATGAGAAAGGTCGAAGAAGAATGGCAAGAATCTTCTAAGTTAACAGGCGGTCCATAAACAGAACAACAATGGTGTGCAGAAAGGCATCTCGGAACGCCCAACTTGTTGATCCTTTTCACAGATTGGCTATATTGCAGCAGATGACCACACAGGGTTCCACTCCTATCAGTTCAAAACAAGAAGAAGCGGCTCCAGTGGACACGCGATCACCAACACTGGACAATTGAGGAGTGGAAAAACATTACCTGGAACATGACAGCGAGTTCAGTTTACTTGATTGGCCTGCACAGTCCCCAGACCTCAACCCAATAGAACATATTTGACATGAGATGGAACGGGCTGTTCACAGCATGAATGTTGAATTATTTTGTTCCCCTTTATTTAACTTGGCAAGTCAGTTAAGAACAAATTCTTATTTACAATGACCCTAACCCGGATGACGCTGGGACAATTGTGCACTGCCTTATGGGACTCCCAATCACAGCTGGTTGTGATACAGCCTGGAATTGATGCCTCTAGCACTGAGATACAGTGTCTTAGACCACCGCGCCACTCGGGCGCACCTATGTACCACTGTCCAATCTGCAGCAACTGTGGAACGTTTCCGACATTGTGTAGAATGCTCCGAAGAATTCAGGCTACTTTGGAGGCTAGGCGGGGTCTGACCCTGTTCTAGACGGGTGTACCTAATAAACTGGTAGCATTGAACGTACCAATTACTGGGATTGTTACTGAATATGGGCTATATTGCGAGCATCCCTTAGAGAGAACTTTACTCTGGAAGCTGGATAGACATGTACAGTCATACTATGGAAGCTGTCAGATATTTGCCTATATGGCTTTGTATTTTGATTTATGGCCCCCTTACTAGAAGCCTCCACCCCCATCTGGTCTGGTGAACATACCACATACCCACAATGCTTTGTGCAAGTAATGAATGTCACCATCATTTTTTTCACCTGAAACGTGGAGTGGAGAGGACTGAATAGAGTGCTGACTCTCTCTGAATAGATCTCTCTCTCTCTCTCTTTCCCAGCTTCTCCGGGGATTGGAGTTAGACAGTCTGTTGTTTCCTAAGTCCCTCTCCGTGCCTTTCTAAATGTGTAAATGTCACAAGTCTGATTCTATAAGGAGCTTTAAGCCCTAAGTAGGGACCTCATTTGCATGAAAATGAGGAGTGTAGTAAATTAGTCTGAAGGAAGTGTGCTTCTGTGAAAAGTACGACCTCTGCTGCTTATTAGATGTTCCCCTTTAATAAGCAGACAAAGGAACCCATTAAACGTTGGGATGCCAACAGAAACTCGTCAGATACTTTGTCATTATTTTCTTGTGTTGCTACTTTGTCGCTAAATTGCCCACAGTGGATTGGATTCATCTGGCACATGAAAAGACTGAGCAAACAGAGAATCTTTTCATTACAGAGAGAACAACAACTGTATTACAGGCCTGTCTGTCCATTACATGCTGTTGGCGATTAGACGTCTTGATTCGTATGAATGCATATAAATTAGGTTTTACCCTTTGAACAGTGTTCAGAGTCAACCAATACTTTATTAGCTTGCCATTGCCATAGATTATGTGAGGGTTTATTAATTGTCTGCCTTTTGGTGATGTGACACCAGATTACAGCACCACAGGGCTCTGATTCAAGGTAGGGTAGAAGATGAACATGAATAGTCTCACCTGACAGCCATTCTTAGAAGGCTTGCGAGATTAAAGCCTTCATGGTCCACTGAGTTATAATCAATCACTCTGTTTTATAGACACTTTTAACTGGGCTGAGTGGTCACCAAAGGCGACGTCTGGATGTTCATGAGAACAGAGTACTCTGTTATGGTCTTAATGGAGGTTAGCCAGACCCTCCAGTCCTGTCCTGTGGGACTGTTAGACAGGAAGACAGCACCTTTCTTCAGCCTCGCCACTCATTCAGCTCTACTGCCCTCTGGAAATAAGGAAATGATTTAATCTCTTTATTGATTTGTCTCTCTCTCTTCTCGGTTATGTCAGGATCCTGATACCTGGTTTGTGTCTCCCACCTCCACCACTTTCATGGCTTTAATCGCTCTCCTTTCCTTTGCTTTGTTTTGCTTCCGCTCATGTACTGTTTCGCTCTTAGAGGGGTGCATGACAGAGAAAAACAGAGACCTCTTTTCAGAGTTTTTGAAGACAGAAGTTTTTGACGGGCAGGTATGCCATGTTCTGTTGCCGATGGAGTAAGTGTGCTCTAGTTTATTGGTCTTGTCTAGATCATGACATAGAGAATTAATCATTGTCTTCCTACTGGGCACAGATATCAGTTCAATGTCTAGTTTTGATTGACTTTTAGTTGATTTTCATGTGAAATCAAAACATTTCATTTAGGTAAAAGTTGTTTGAAAAAAAGATGAAATACCCTTATGTTGATAATTTTTTGCAAATCCAATTAGTTTTCCATGTTGATTCAACGTCATCGCATAGATTTTCTGGGGAGGAAATTACGTGGAAACAATGTTGATTCAACCATTTTTTGCCCAGTGGGTTATGACTAATGCTTAACTAAGGGGAAATGTGTTTCATATAACCCCCTAAAATTCTTTGACCCTCGCTCTTTAGACTGTCTTTATAGAAGAAGACTACCCCCTTGGTAAAAATAGACCTAATCCCCTGGGTGATGGACTAGAGAGAGAGAGAGAGAAAGATGGAGAGAGAGAGAGAACAAGAGAGAGAGAGAGATGAGTGGTTCTGTGGTTAGGGAGAAAACTTGGTTTGTGCTCAGACGTTTAACCAGACATGGGGGAAATTTCAGGTCAAGCCAGCAGCAGCAAAACAAGATTCAAAAGAGCAGCCAGTATGAGAATTAGGGTGCCAGGTAGCCTAGCGGTTAAGATCGTTGGGCCAGTAACCGAAAGGTCACTGGTTTGAATCCCAAAGCTGACTAGGTGAAAAATCTGTTGAAGTGCCCTTGAGCAAGGCACTTAATTGCTCCTTTAAGTCAATCAATCAATCAATCAATTTTATTTTATATAGCCCTTCGTACATCAGCTAATATCTCGAAGTGCTGTACAGACACCCAGCCTAAAACCCCAAACAGCTAGTAATGCAGGTGTAGAAGCACGGTGGCTAGGAAAAACTCCCTAGAAAGGCCAAAACCTAGGAAGAAACCTAGAGAGGAACCAGGCTATGAGGGGTGGCCAGTCCTCTTCTGGCTGTGCCGGGTGGAGATTATAACAGAACTATGCCAAGATGTTCAAAAATGTTCATAAGTGACAAGCATGGTCAAATAATAATCATGAATAATTTTCAGTTGGCTTTTCATAGCCGATCATCAAGAGTTGAAAAACAACAGGTCTGGGACAAAAAGTCGCTTTGGATAAGAGCGTCTGCTAAAGGACAAAAAAATGAAGGAACGACTGAGTCTCAGCAGCTTCTTCTCAGACACGACCAAACACAAAACAAAGCCTTGTCATTATCTGCTCTCAGAGAACCAGATGTGTTAGCAGGGCAAAAGAGGGGTATACACCAATGCAGGATCAAGGAGTTAGCCTGCTAACTTGCCTAAATATTCTGAAATTATTTATTTAAGATATAAACTTAAAATGGGCATGGTCTACTTAACAACCAAAAACACATACAGTATGTACGTTTCTGGTTGTTTATCAAAGTTAGCTGGCTAACTCATCGATGCTGCTTTGTAGTATACCCCTCAGGTAATTCACAGACGGAGAGATACAAGAGGAGGAAAATAAAGAAATTGGTTTCTAGGACGAAAGACAAGAGATGGGAATGATAGAGTTCCTGATGCTTCAATCAAGGGAGGGACTGGGAGAGAAACATCTGAACGAGAGAGAGAGACAGAGGGAAGAGAAGGACGAGACAGAAGCCCTGTTTATACCTGGTTTTAACTTGCATCCTTTGTCCTGATCTTGTCCACATTCTGATTGTGCCCACATTTTTAGAAAGGTGTAGACAATCAAAAGACATATTGTGATCTGATTGTGATCAGATCATCCTGCCCACCTCTGGAGATAGTCAGACACACATTGTGTCTGGATATCTTACAAGTGTCGACAGATTGGGATAGAGAAACTATTTAAATCAGGATTATTTTGCCCTCAAAAATCATTGGCAGATGGTACCATTGACTGAGAACATCAATATGTGTCTTACAATAAATAAATAAATATTATTTTGAAAGAATAGCTATGAAATAATTTGCATAAGGGACCAGGAAATCTGTTCACAGTGCAGACACAGTGGATGGATAACAGACACATTTTAATACCATGCGTAAACACATTTTGGGAAATGTGGGCAAAATTAGAATGTAGACAAGATCAGGACAAAGGACACATGTTAGCACCAGGTATAAACGGGACTAAAGAGGGACCAGAGAGAGAGAGCGAGAGAGAGAGAAAAGGAGAGAAAGAGAGAGACAGAGAGAAGAGGAGGATGACTGAATGTATAGGTGTTTGATACGGGGCAGTTTGAGAAAGAATTTAGAAAACAGACCGAGAAAGAGAAATGGAGAGATCAAGAGAGGTGAACATCTTTTCTTGCTTATCCTCCCACCGTTATTTGAGCTACATAACTACCCTCATTTGGGGTTCTTTGGTACATGATGTCATGGTCATGGATATTTGATAGTTTGTTTCTGATCCACTGTTTATGCGTCTGTATTATTGGTACAGGCCCCGTGTTTCAAATTCTACCTACTGGAGCCCACCAGCGCTTTACTGTGTAAATGCTGCAGTTAGAGGCAGAGGTAGTGGATTGGGGGATGTATTTATTTATATGGCTGTGTGTTTATTTTTGGAGTCTCTGACTGCTTCCAGTCCTCCTCTAACTAGTTATAAAACCCTATTACACCAACGTCAAGACCAGGAATGGGGGCATCAACCATGACAGATTGTACACATGCATGCACCGCACGCACACACACACACACACACACACACACACACACACACACACACACACACACACACACACACACACACACACACACACACACACACACACACACACACACACACACACACACACACACACACACACACACACACACACACACACACACACACACACACACACACACACACACAGTCAGTATTGGCTTTTAAGAACCTGGTATCAAACAAAAAAATACTGCTATTGAACCCCAGAATAATACAGGATATCAGTAATGAACACTGTATCCACGGTGATAGACAATTTGGGAACACGTCAGACATAAATGCTGTTACCAGGGTGATGATGAACCCCAGTTTAAATCCAAATGACTGGTTGCCATGACTCTCATCCATTGACTCAAGCGTTGTAACTATTGGCCTCACTGTGTGAGGTGTGCAAGTGTGACACATACTGCATTGTACTCTCAGAGTCGTTGTTAAGAAATCTCAGTTATCCAAACTATGAACCTGTGGACCAGACAGCAATTACTGATGACTGAGAAATTGTCTTTGGTTGGGTGAAAATGAATGCAGAACACTTTATGACATAAATAGTATGGCACACAGTAGATGGACTGTACGTGTCAGCTTCATTCTCTGAATATTATGAGGAATTGTAGAATGTGTAAACAATGTAGAAAGACTGGTGTCTTCCCTTCTATTTTGACATTTATCTGACGTGTGAGGGTATAGATTGTAACTACAGGTGTTGTGGTGAAGCTAATCTGATGTTTCCAAATGAACTGCGATTCAAGCTCAGTCAGAATACCCAAGATGACTACTGATGTTACCTGAAACACCAAACTGCAGCAAAAGTCAAAGGTCTCAGAGGAAATGAGTGAATTAGAGACAGAACGAGAGACAGAGCAATAGACACATTGAGAGACAGAGCGAGAGACAGACATGGACAGACGGAAAGAGACGACTACCTCCTTAAATGTCTGCTCCTATCCACTGTATTCTTTCCTAGATTTTCTCATTGGTTATCGTGTTTTGTTGCTTTGTGTTCCTGTCAAGGTCAGTGGCCACAGGGCTATGAAATTATGTATGTGACTCTCAGTCACTCTAGTACATTCTACAACATTCATATCACTCTATAACCAAGTTAGTTTTGTTTAAATTCAACAACAAAATTGTATCTTGCACTCATGCCAATAAAGCATTTGAAATTAAACAATTAAATCGAGAAAGATAACAAGAGAGACATAAACAGAATATACAGAAACAGCTTACAAGAGCCTTAGTAGGATAATTGGTTTCCCAAACTTTTTCCTGAAGCGATTACCCAGCTCGCACATAACGTTCTGAGAACCATATGTTTCTTAGAGCTTGTTGAGAGCGTAGTTGTTCTATGGTTATTTTGCATACAACCTTCCCACAACTTTCTGGGAATGGTGCTTCACATTGGGTAAAAACTGTTTGTATCAATGTTGGTTACATGTCATTTCAACCCCCCAAAATCTTGAATAAATGTGCAAAAGTGATTGGATTTGCAAAAAGTAATCAACTTAAGGGTATTTTGGTTGAATTCACATTAGTTGAAAACTCAACGAAATGTAAATTAAAATTAAACGTTGAACTTACGTGTGTGCCCAGCGTGTGCCCACATGCACACTGATTTAAAGCAACGGTATTCTAAGGATATGCTTGTTTAAAAATTCTGCAGCTGCAATTAAAAAAAGAATAATCTTAACAATTAAAAAATAAATAGGTGACCCCGAAAGCCGATAGCACTAGCCATAATATTGAATCTGCAGAAGGGACGAGTGAAGACAGATGGACATGTGTAAATTAGACGTTCATTCATACTGCATATATTAGACCTATTATTACTGAACCCTATAGGCTATAATGCAGCAACTTTTTCACAAGAAAAAAGTTAACAGCTGATGATGAGATGATACAGTGCATTTGGAAGGTATTCAGACCCCTTGACTTCTTCCACATTTTCTTACGTTACAGCCTTATTCTAAAATTGTCCTTTTCCCCTCATCAATCTACACACAATACCCCACAATGACAGAGCAAAAACAGGCTTTTTGAATTTTTTGCAAATGTATTACATATAAAAAACAGAAATATCACATTTCCATAAGTATTCAGACGTTTTACTCAGTACTTTGTTGAAGCACCTTTGGCAGCAATTACAGCCTCGAGTCTTCTTGGGTATGACGCTACAAGCTTGGCACACCTGTATTTAGGGAGTTTCTCTCATTCTTCTCTGCAGATCCGCTGCACAGCTATTTTCAAGGCTCTCCAGAGATGTTTGATCGGGTTCAAGTCCTGGCTTTGGCTGGGCCACTCAAGAACATTAAGAGACTTGTCCCGAAGCCACTCCTGCGTTGTCTTGGCTGTGTGCTTAGGGTCGATGTCGTGTTGGAATGTGAACATTAGCCCCAGAGTGCTCTGGAGCAGGTTTTCATCAAGGATCTCTCTGTATTTTTCTCCGTTCATCCTTCCCTCGATCCTGACTCGTCTCCCAGTCCCTGCCGCTGAAAAAGATCCCCCACAGCATGATTCTGCCATAACCATGCTTCACCGTAGGGATAGGTGCCAGGTTTCCGCCAGACGTCACGCTTGGCATTCAGGCCAAAAATTTCAGTCTTTGTTTCATCAGACCAGAGAATCTTGTTTCTCATGGATTTAGAGTCCTTTAGGTGCATTTTGTCAAACCCCAAGAGGGCTGTCATGTGCCTTTTACTGAGGAGTGGCTTCCGTCTGGCCACTCTACCATAAAGGCCTGATTGGTGGAGTGTTTCAGAGATGGTTGTCCTTCTGGAAGGATTCTCCTATCTCCACAGAGGAACTCTGGGGCTCTGTCAGAGTGACCATCGAGTTCTTGGTCACCTCCCTGACCGAGGCCCTTCTCTTCTGATTGCTCAGTTTGGCCGAGTGGAAAGCTCTAGGAAAAGTCTTGGTGGTTCCAAACTTCTTCCATTTAAGAATGATGGAGGCTACTGTGTTCTTGGGGACCTTCAATGCTGCATATATGTTTTGGTACCCTTCCCCAGATCTGTGCCTCGACACAATCCTGTCTCTGAGCTCTACTAACAATTCTTTCGACCTCATGGCTTGGATTTTGCTCTGACATGCATTGTCAACTGCGTGACCTTATAAAGACAGGTGTGTGCCTTTCCAAATCATGTCCAATCAATTTAATTTACCACATGTGGACTCATGAAACTTCTCAAGGATGACCAATAGAAACAAGATGCACCTGAGCTCAATTTTGAGTCTCATAGCAAAGGATCTGAATACTTATGTAAATAAGATATTTCTGTTTTTTATTTTTTATTTTAAAAAAATTATTCTAAAAAACTGTTTTTGCTTTGTCATTATTGGGTATTGTATGTACAGATTGATGAGGAGTTTTCTTTATATATATACATTTTAGAATAAGGCTGTAACGTAACAAAATGTTGAAAAGGTCAAATGGTCTGAATACTTTCCGAATGTACTGCACATATACAATTACATAGATACAGACACATTACCGCATGGCAAGTGGTACGGGAGCGTCAAGTCTAGGTCCAAGAGGCTTTGAAACAGCTTCTACCCCCAAGCCGTAAGACTCCTGAACATCTAATCAAATGGCTACCCAGACTATTTGCATTGCCCCCCCCCCCCCTTTTACGCTGCTGCTACTCTCTGTTATTATCTAGGCAATGACACTTTCATAACTCCACCTACATGTGCATATTACCTCAATTACCAATTATCTAACCGGTGCCCCCGCACATCGACTCTGTGCCGGTAACCCCTCTATATAGCCTCGCTATTGTTATTTTACTGCTGCTCTTTGTTACTTTTATTTCTTTTTTTGGGAGGGTGGTATTTTTCTGAAAACTGTGTTGTTGATTAAGGGCTTGTAAGTAAGCATTTCACTTTAAGGTCTACTATACCTGTTGTATATGTAACAGTATAACTTTAAACCGTCCCCTCGCCCCGACACGGGCGCGAACCAGGGACCTTCTGCACACATCAACGGTCGCCCACGAAGCATCGTTACCCATCACTCCACAAAGGCCGCGGCCCTTGCAGAGCAAGGGGAAACCCTACTTCAGGTCTCAGAGCAAGTGACGTAACCGATTGAAATGCTATTAGCACGTACCCGCTAACTAGCTAGCCATTTCACATCCGTTACACTCACCCCCCTTTCAACCTCCTCCTTTTCCGCAGCAACCAGTGATCCGGGTCAACAGCATCAATGTAACAGTATAACTTTAAACCGTCCCCTCGCCCCGACACGGGCGCGAACCAGGGACCCTCTGCACACATCAACAACGGTCGCCCACGAAGCATCGTTACCCATCGCTCCACAAAGGCCACGGCCCTTGCAGAGCAAGGGGAAACCCTACTTCAGGTCTCAGAGCAAGTGACGTAACCGATTGAAATGCTATTAGCGCGTACCCGCTAACTAGCTAGCCATTTCACATCCGTTACATATTTGGAGCATGTAACAAATACAATTTGATTTGATTACAGAGATAGAGACGAAAAATGCTCAACCTCCAGATGAGTATAAGGGGGAAGTTTAAGTACAATTCTTTCAAGCTTGTTTGGTTTGTTGCTTATTCTTTAGATGTGTGGAGCTGCTGGTGAACCATGATGTGCAGGCATAATCAAAATGACACTTGACTAGCTAGGTTTCCATCCTATTGGCGACAGATTTTCAAGCGAATATTCTTCATAAAAACAATATGCCATTTCAGAGTTTCCTTCAGGAAAATTTGGCACCAGACAACATGACAGGGAAGATTTTAATGCACCAGACATTTGATACATTTACCGGACACCCATATGCATTCAGATCCAGTCTGGTGCAGCCAGCACCATCAATAAACAAGGGATATTGGCCAAGTGAGCCACATTTACGTTACCTTAAAAACAGCCTATAACAAATTACAAAAGCAGTATTCCTTGTGTTTCGATGTGTAGCACTTGTATTGGTTTTTAGGCTACTTTCCTAAAACAATAATTGTCCACCTCATGGTTCAGTTGTCAGAGATTTGAGCACTAAATTTATCAGGGCATTGCATGCAAAGGCCTATAGGCTTATGTGTCCACTGTATGATATTAACATTTTAATAAATATACACTGCCGTTCAAAAGTTTGAGGCCACTTAGAAATGCCCTTGTGTTTGAAAGAAAAGCTCATTTTTTGTCCATTAAAATAACATCAAATTGATCAGAAATACAGTCTATACACTGTTAATGTTGTCAATGACTATTGTAGCTGGAAACGGCTGATTTTTTATGGAATATCTACATTGGCGTCCAGAGGCCCATTATCAGCAACCATCATTGATGTTTCAATGTCACATTGTGTTAGCTAATCCAAATTTATCATTTTAAAAGGCTAATTGATCATTAGAAAAACCTTTTGAAATTATGTTAGCAGAGTTGAAAATGGTTGTTCTGATTAAAGAAGCAATAAAACTGGCCTTCTTTAGACTAGTTGAGTATCTGGAGCATAAGCATTTGTGGGATCGATTACAGGCTCAAACTCGTCAGTCTATTCTTGTTCTGAGAAATTAAGGCTATTCCATGTGAGAAATTGCCAAGAAACTGAAGATCTCGTACAACGCTGTGTACTACTCCCTTCACAGAACAGCGCAAATTGGCTCTAACCAGAATAGAAAGAGGAGTGGGAGGCACCGGTGCACAACTGAGCAAGAGGACAAGTACATTAGAGTGTCCAGTTTGAGAAACAGACGCCTCACAAGTCCTCAACTGGCAGCTTCATTAAATAGTACCGGCAAAACACCAGTCTCAACATCAACAGCGAAGAGGTGACTCCGGGATGTTGGCCTTCAATAAGAAAAAAAGCACAACCATCCCCAAAACAAAAATATATATATAAAAATAAGTTTGACAACACTCCCCTGTTTTAGACCACCCCTGCCCCCAGTAAATTTTGACCCGTCCCTTAACTGGCCTGAATTGGTGAAGATCATAAGACATGTCTGTTACAGAGTGCAAGCGGGAAGAGATGGTTAGATTTTTCGCCCCATCAGATCTCATTTTCATCAAATCTGCAAGGTTACAGTTGGTTTGAATTGAATTTGAGTTTCCATGCATCATTTACAAAGGGTTTAAGTTACGCCCATGCATCTCAAGTTTGGATTCAGCCCACAGAAAATATAAGGTCGCATAGGATCTCATAAAAATGCCGCCAGACATCTGCGGGTTACCCTGCTGGTCAGTCACTCCCCCTGCTCTGCTCTTCACCTCACTCCCCCTGCTCTGCTCTTCACCTCTCTCCCCCATGTGACTTGTTTGTTTAGGCTGTACTGTTCAGCAAATTGATGATCAGCAAATTGCCTTCTACTCTCTTCCATCTCAGAGCTTTCCGTTTTCACCCTCTCATCTCCAATTATCTCCATCTCTTTTTCTAATGACACACCTGAAAATGAATAGAAGCGTTGCATTATTATTACAAACACATTTCCTGGCTGTTTCAACATCATACACACACTCACATGGTCTGATGGTGTGTTTCTAGGTTCTGAACAGAATGTAATAACTGTGAATGTAATCTTCTCAAAAGGAGCAGGCCTCCTGCTGTTCTGAATAAGAATCACAATCTTCCAGCTAATATACAGGATTGGTTTTGTCAGAACACAGACATTATGTTGGAATAACCTGTCATTGTGTCAAGATTTTTACCCCATTGTACTGGCCCTGGTGGAATAGAGTTCTGTGAGCTTTCATGTCAATTAGTTTATTTCACGTGTTCGTGGAGAGATTTAGGGTTTATAAAGTCAGACTCATTCTGTATGGTAATGACTGTGACGAGCACCTTTTAGAATTTCTTTGATGTAGAGCGGTAGAGAGAGAGAGAGGAGGAGGAGGAGGAGGATAGAAAGGGAGAGAGAGAAAGAGAGATTATAGAGAAACACATTAGAAATACACTATTTACAATTCACCACTGACATACAGTATGGCAGCCTTGAGGAAGTAAATAAGACAGGGGTAGAGAGAAAAACCCTGTTCAGATTTCTCTATGCCGGTTGGGTCCACATAATTGAACAAATCCTTTAGCGGTCTCTGGAGCGACTCTTTATGTCTGAGTCGTTGATGAAAGACTTGGTGTATATACAGTTTGTGGTCATGCAGGTCTCTAGCTCTCCATCTCTTTGTTTTCTCTCCATCTATGCCCCTCTCCTCTCACTTTATCTTTTACTCGTCCTCTTTCCCCTTCTCTAACACTCTTCTCCCCCTCTCTCCCTCCACCCTGCTCTCTGTTTGGTAGGAAACACAAATCCAGCTTTGGTCAGGGGGAAGGCAAGCAAGCCTGAAGCTGTCAGCGAGTTTGAGGAGAAAAGCTCTTTCATTTATCTCCAGTGCCCAGATTGATGCCCCTGCCAATATCTGTATGAAAATATACAGCCTCCCTCTGTGGATAAAGGCTGCTTCCCTGGATTCCCTGCCTCTGGGCTCTCTTCTGCTTCCGTCAGTCAATATTGTTTTGTTTCCCGTTTTTACCCCATTGGGTACAGCAGGCGGACAAGCGAAAAAAAATTATAACTTAACCCGACTTGTCCTCTTTCTTAGGGTGTACAGACGAGCGTGTGCACTTCTCTGCCGGAGCTGTGAAATGCTTCAGTGTCAAGTGCTTTTGAGTTTTTGAAAGGAGTGAAAATAGGTCCCTTTTCAGCAGACTTCTTTTCAAAAAGCGTTGAGGGGTAATTGACTGTGGCTGCTCTGCCTGGCCTTAGACCAGCATCATGGTTGCAGGTCAGAAAGACTCATTTAGGCTAAATCCTACAGGGTGGGATGGAGCCAAATCAGGCAGGATCTGCTGGTCATATACTACACGACTTCTAAAATCTTAACTTGCTCACATTTTCCCAAATCTTTCATTCTGTCCATCATCAAACCCCAGCATGCGTGTGCTCGCATCACACGATGATTCCCTAGTTGATCCTGCCTTGCGTTTCTCAGTTGGCGTAGGAAAAAACAGTAAGCTGCTGTATTAGTGTGCACATTGTTATGTGTAGAAACATCAAAAAAGAGACAGAGGTGCAGAATATAGACTTGTATAAAATAATAATGGGGCCATTTGCATGGCCCTGTGCCCCTTGTGGGTCGAGATTTCACTTAAGGACCAACCAAATGGTCTAAATGAGCAAAATCCGGAGCACCGGATTTCTCTCCACAGCTGAACCAATCTGTCTTCCATCAACTCGGTCCACACAGTGCGTGTTGTTGTTGCTTTCCTCTTCGCTATCATTGTTTTGGTCTCACATGCTGAGTGCTCATCGGCTATTGGCAGCAGTCCTTGCCAAATCACATTGTAGCACAAGATGTACAACCAACATATCAGGATATCCGACAGGGGTCTGGAGAACAGAACAGCCATCATCGGTGCGTCCTTGACCCGCTCAAACTACGCGAGTCCCAACGTACTGGTCCTAGCCCAAGTTCATAGGATTTCACCCCGATCATGAAAATTCATGGCAAAATCGTGTAGGGAAGGTACTAGACTATACAGGCCACAGGAGGCACATCATCATCATTATAAGATCCTAATCTGCAAACATAGACTGGGTCCATTTTCCTCCCCCTTCCCTATATCTTCACTCTTACCTCTCTTTCTCTTCCCTCCATCCATTATGGCACTCAGATGGGCAGACCAAAATATCTTATACGATAGAGAAGTGCATGCCGGGACGGCTTGAGGTCTAATGACTTCCCACTTCAGAGAGGTGAGAGAGAGGTAAGAGATGGAGAGAGAGGTGAGAGAGAGAGTTGCTGATAAAAAGATGTAGAAAGAGGCATTAGCATTGCTGGAGGTCTAATCCTTTTCCACCTCCATCGGAGAGGAAAGAGAGAAGTGAGAAAGAGTGATGAAGTGTGATGACAGAGAGATAGAGAGGAAGGAAGAGAAAGAGAGAGACATAGGGCTGTCAGTCCGTGACAATCAGTCCAAATAAACAGGCTTTACGTAAGGCTCTCCTTCAGGAGAGAGGAGAGGAGTGAGGGAGTCTGTGACCTCCCAACAGAGAGAAATAGAAATAGAGGAGGATAAATGGGAGAATGGAGAAACAGTGTAACTACCACATCTCACATGCCAACAGTGAGATTCCCTATCTCCAGCTTATTATCACATTCTACTGCCTGGTCTTTATTCTGCACTTTTACTGTGTACTCTTTTCATTTGGAGGTTGTATTTAGTTGTGTCTGTATGGGGGATGTAGCTACAGTTTCTCAAAAGATAGGGCACAGGGGCCTCTCTAAACTGCCTTGTACATTCTGAGAAAGGCTGCTTTGCGCTGTGTGTGAACATCAGACTTACTTTATAACACACACACACAAACTATGTTTTAGAGGGTTTGGAGGTGTTCCACGCATCTGAGTCATTCTATTTTATGTGTTTTGGTCACCTCATAAGAAGCTTTTTAGTTGCTATTACTACCCAACAACTCTTATAAAAACTTCACTGTCTCTGCAAATGCATTTTACAACCAACACTAATTCCATAAAAATAAATGTGGTAGGTGCTGAAAGTCTCACATATATCGTGTAACTGGTATTCCCATTACAAGACAGGCTTGCTGTAATTGGTATTTAATTTCCTCTGTAAAAAAAGTACATCCGCAAAAAAACTATTTCCCAGAGTTCATTGAGTTTTCACTGTGTCCCCCCTACAGACCACTGGTGGCCCCTGCCCTCAGACCTGTGCCCTATCTGGATCTACCTGGATGTGCTGTTCTCCACAGCCTCCATCATGCACCTGTGTGCCATCTCTCTGGACCGCTACATCGCCATCAGAAACCCCCTCCACCACAGCCGCTTCAACTCCCGAACCAAAGCTCGCCTCAAGATCATGGCTGTCTGGACCATCTCTGTGGGTAAGAGACTGGAAGACAAGCCTGCACAAGTATATGATGCCCTCTTACTTTAGAGAGAGGGAAAGAGATAGAGAGAGTGAGGAAGAGAGAGAGGAAGAGAGAGCATGTGGGTCTTTCTATAAATAATGGGATCAACATTTCAAAATGGTTTGAAACAAAAATAAAAAGGATTTTCGTGCAGTTCCACATGTGCACTTAGAGGAATAAGTGTGAATATATGCAAATTGGCCCATAACGCCACCTATACAACAACATAGACCTAGGACTATACATTCTTTAAGCAGGGTTCATACAGACATTGGTAAGTCAAATTCAAGGACTTTCAGGGACTTTTCCAAGCACTTAATTGTTATTTTCACTGACCTCAATGTTATACAATAGTATAATTTACATAATTGTACATATAGCGCCTAATATATAACATCCCCCATTACCACTTTAAGAATAATGCATTTAGGGCAAAAAGGCCAACAAGTAGGGAGGGCATTAGCACTAAGAATAATAAAAAAATGTTGGTCTTGCCAATGCATTGATTTTCTAATTATTATTACATTCTAAAATATGTGAGAATAAATGGGACATTGCCTGACTAAATAAATTGTGCATGCATGACGATTTTTTCTGTAGCCTACATGGCCGACGCAGGCACCATGAATAGAGCCATGAATAGTGATAGCATGAATCTCACCATCGCTGTTAGAAAATGAGAAAGCGACCAAAAAACTGGTTCCTTTTGTAATGGAAGGATTTGTATGGAAAGCCAAGTTGAAGCCAACGTTGGATGTTGTCGTCATAATAACCTGGTTTTAACGCGACAGAGTTGCGCAACACCGTTCAATTGAAGCTGCGGAAACAAACAAAAGAGGCCAAATCTCTCATGAAAACGGATAAAAAATGTAATAACTTATAAATTGGCTACAATTTTTACAAGGACTTTTATGCACCAAATTGAGGAAATGTCCGATTTTCAAGGTAGGCCTACAGTACCAGTCAGAAGTTTGGACACACCTACTCATTCCAGGGTTTTTCTTTATTTGTACTATTTTCTACATTTTGAAGACATCAAAACTATGAAATAACACATATGGAATCATGTAGTAACCAAAAAAGTATTAAACAAATCAAAATATATTTTAGATTTAAGATTCTTCAAAGTAGCCACCCTTTGCCTTGATGACCGATTTGCACACTCTTGGCATTCTCTCAAACAGCTTTATTATAGCAAGAACATCTCAAATAAGCAAAGACTTTAAGACATGAAGGTCCGTCAATGCGGAAAATTTCAAGAACTTTGAAAGTTTCTTCAAGTGCAGTCGCAAAAACCATCAAGAGCTATGATGAAACTGTCTCTCATGAGGACCACCACAGGAAAGGAAGACCCAGAATTACCTCTGCTGCAGAGCATAAGTTCATTAGAGTTACCAGCCTCAGATTGCAGCCCAAATAAATGCTAGTAACAGACACATCTCAACATCAACTGTTCAGAGGAGACTGCGTGAATCAGGCCTTCATGGTTGAATTGCTGCAAAGAAATCACTACTAAAGGACACCAGTAATAAGAAAATGCTTGCTTGGGCCAAGAAACATGAGCAATAAACATTAGACTGGTGGAAATCTCTCCCTTGGTCTGACTAGTACAAATTTGAGATTTTTGTTTGCAACCGCCGTGTCTTTGTGAGAGGCAGAGTAGGTGAACGGATGATCTCTGCATGTGTGTGTAACAATATAGCTTCCGTTCCTCTCCTCGCCCCTACCTGGGCTCAAACCAGGGACCCTCTGCAAACATCAACAACTGACACCCACGAAGCATCGTTACCATCGCGCCACAAAAGCCACGGCCCTTGCAGAGCAACTACTTCAAGGTCTCAGAGTGAGTGACGTCACCGATTGAAACGCTATTAGCGCGCACCCTACTAACTAGCTAGCCATTTCACATCAGTTACACTCACCCCCCTTTTGACCTCCTCCTTTTCCGCAGCAACCAGTGATCCGGGTCAACAGCATCAATGTAACAGTATAGCCTCCGTCCCTCTCCTCGCCCCGAACCAGGGACCCTCTGCACACAGACAACAGTCACCCTCGAAGCATCGTTACCCATCGCTCCATCGCTCCACGCGGCCCTTGCAGAGCAAGGGGAACAACTACTTCAAGGTCTCAGAGCGAGTGACGTCACCGATTGAAACGCTATTAGCGCGCACCCTGCTAACTGGCTAGCCATTTCACATCGGTTACATGTGGTTCCCACTGTGAAGCATGGAAGAGAAAGTGTGATGGTGTGGGGGTGCTTTGCTGGTGACACTGTAGGTGATTTATTTAGAATTCAAGGTCAGCATTCTGCAGCGATACGCCATCCCATCTGGTTTGCCCTTAGTGGGACTATCATTTATTTATTTTTACTACAAGAATACATATTTTTTATTTTATTTCACCTTTATTTAACTTTTACTTGGTACTCATCCCGGATCCGGGAGTACCCCCCACAGTAAAAAAGCTGACTAGCATAGCCTAGCATAGCGTCACAAGTAAATACTAGCATCTAAATATCATTAAATCACAAGTCCAAGACACCAGATGAAAGATACAGATCTTGTGAATCCAGCCATCATTTCTGATTTTTAAAATGTTTTACAGGGAAGACACAATATGTAAATCTATTAGCTAACCACGTTAGCAAAAGACACCACTTTTTTTACTCCACCAGTTTTTTACTCCATCAGTAGCTATCACTAATTCGACTAAATAAAGATATATATAGCCACTAACCAAGAAACAACTTCATAAGATGACAGTCTGATAACATATTTATGGTATAGCATATGTTTTTTTAGAAAAATTTGCATATTTCAGGTATAAATCACAGTTCTACATTGCAGCTGCAATCTGAAATAGCGTTGGAAGCAGCCGGAATAATTACAGAGACCGACGTCAATTACCAAAATACTCATCCTAAAACATTTCTGAAAAATACACAGCATACAGCAATCGAAAGACACAGATCTTGTGAATCCAGACAATATTTCAGATTTTCTAAGTGTTTTACAGGGAAGACACAATATATCGTTATATTAGCATACCACATGAGCTAACATCACCCCAGCATTGAATCAATGCAAAAGGGGCGATACCGTTATCGCCACCAAAATATATTAATTTTTTCACTAACCTTCTCAGAATTCTTCAGATGACAGTCCTGTAACATCATATTACACAATGCATATAGAGTTTGTTCGAAAATGTGCATATTTAGCATCACAAATCGTGGTTATGCAATGTAATCTGTCAAAACATGGCATGCATTCTGGCCGGCGCCATCTTGGAAAGGCACCTATATTTACGATTATTTATCGATTAGATTGACTAAAAAAATACAGGTTGGACAGCTAATGAAAGATGCATTGGTTATTAATGCAACCGCTGATTTAGATT
This sequence comes from Salvelinus alpinus, assembly GCF_045679555.1. Taxonomy (NCBI): domain Eukaryota; kingdom Metazoa; phylum Chordata; class Actinopteri; order Salmoniformes; family Salmonidae; genus Salvelinus; species Salvelinus alpinus. The sequence continues at coordinate 26,597,966 of NC_092105.1, read as the reverse complement.
TTTAAAATTAACGTTACAAGACATACATTGTGAGTTACAGCCAGACTAGTGCCGCAAAAAATGGCCGACAACTGCGTTTACATTTTTCCACATAAATACGGAATAAAATCATAAATAACTCTTACTTTTGGACGAGCTTCCATCAGTATCTTGGGCAATGTGTCCTTTGTCCAAAAGAATCGTTGCTTTGTTGTAAAACGACCTCTTCAACTTCGGAACTAGCAGCTAACGATAGCTACACGGCACACACATGTCCAAATCCTCAAACGCAATACTAAGGAAATTCCGAAAAATAGCAATATACTCGCATAAACTGATATAAATCGGTTTCAAATAACTTCGTTATGATGTTTCTAACACCTATATCGAATTAAATCACAGACGGATAGATCTTTGGTCAATAACGAGAGCTTTTGAGCATGCCATTCTGATGTCCTCCCTTGCGTCCTGGCGAGCGTCGAAAAGAAGGGACATCTCACTCCATTGCCTTTTATAAACTCTGAGAAACACGTAGAGACGCCATTCCACTTCTCATTGGTTACTGACATCCAGGGGAAGGCGGGTGCAGTTCATTTCGATCCATAGGGCACACACAGAGCTTAAAACTGAACCGAGATCAGAGACTATTTTTCAGAGCTTCGCATGTCCTGTCATGATTTTCGCTGTAGAAAGAGTTCTGGTTCACCCACAGACATAATTCAAACGGTTTTAGAAACTAGAGATTGTTTTCTATCCAATAGTAATAATAATATGCATATTGTACGAGCAAGAATTGAGTATGAGGCAGTTTAATTTGGAGACGATATTTTCCAAAGTGGAAACAGCACCCCCTGTATTGAGAAAAGGTTAACCAGATAGGCTAGTTGAGAACAAGTTCTCATTTACAACTAAGACCAGGCCAAGATAAAGCAAAGCAGTGCAACAAAAACAACACAGAGTTACACATGGGATAAACAATCGTACAGTCAATAACACAATAGAAAAATCTGTATACAGTGTGTGCAAATGAAGTACGGAGGTAAGGCAATAAATAGGCCAATAGCGGTGAAGTAATTACAATTTAGCAATTTACACTGGAGTGATATATGTGCAGATGAGGATGTGCAGGCAGAAAACTGGTGTGCAAAAGAGCAGAAAAACAAAATGAAATATGGGGATGAGGTAGGTAGGTGGTTGGATGGGCTATTTACAGATGGGCTATGTACAGATGCAGCGATCGGTAAGCTGCTCTGACAGCTGACGCTTAAAGTTAGTGATGGGGATATAAATCTCCAACTTCAGAGATTTTTGCAATTCATTCCAGTCATTGGCAGCAGAGAACTGGAAGGAGAGGCAGCCAAAGGAGGTGTTGGCTTTGGGGGTGACCAGTGAAATATACCTGCTGGAGTGCCTGCTACGGGTGGGTGTTGCTATGGTGACCAGTGAGCTGAGATAAGGCGGAGCTTTACCTAGCCAAGACTTATAGATGACCTGGAGCCAGTGGGTTTGGCGACAAATATGTAGCGAGGCCAGTGAGAGCATACAGGTCGGAGTGGTGGGTAGTATATGGGGCTTTGGAGACAAAACGGATGGCACTGTGATAGACTGCATCCAATTTGCTGAGTAGAGTGTTGGAGGCTATTTTGTAAATGACATCACTGAAGTCAAGGATCGATAGGACAGTCAGTTTTACGAGGGTATGTTTGGCAGCATGAGTGAAGGAGGCTTTGTTGCGAAATGGTAAGCCGATTCTAGATTTAACTTTGGATTGGAGATGTTTGATGTGAGTCTGGAAGGAGAGTTTACAGTCTAGCCAGACACCAAGGTATTTATAGTTGTCAGAACCATCCAGAATAGTGATGCTAGTCGGGCGGGCAGGTGCGGGCAGCGATCAGTTGAAGAGCATGCATTTAATTTTACTAGCATTTAAGAGCAGTTGGAGGCCATGGAAGGAGTGTTGTATGGCGTTGAAGCTCATTTGGAGGTTTGTTAACACAGTGTCCAAAGAAGGGCCAGATGTATACAGAATGGTGTCGTCTACGTAGAGGTGGATCAAAGAATCACCCGCAGCAAGAGCGACATCAATGATATATACAGAGAAAAGAGTCGGCCCGAGAATTGAACCCTGTGGCACCCCCATAGAGACTGACAGAGATCCGGACAACAGGCCCTCCGATTTGACACACTGAACTACTTCTCAGACTGAACACTGTCTGAGAAGTAGTTGGTGAACCAGGCGAGGCAGTCATTAGAGAAACCAAAGCTTTTGAGTCTGCCGATAACAATTGAAAGAGTCGAAAGCCTTGGCCAGGTCGATGAAGACGGCTGCACAGTACTGTCTTTTATTGATGGCGGTTATGATATCGTTTAGGACCTTGAGCGTGGCTGAGGTGCACCCGTGACAAGCTCAGAAACCAGATTGCATAGCGGAGAAGGTACGGTGGGATTCTGTGATCTGTTTGTTCACTTGGCTTTCGAAGATTTTAGAAAGGCAGGGCAGGATGGATATAGGTCTATAACAGTTTGGGTCTAGAGTGTCTCCCCCTTTGAAGAGGGGGATGACCGCGGCCGCTTTCCAATCTTTAGGAATCTCAGATGATACGAAAGAGAGGTTGAACAGACTAGTAATAGGGGTTGCAACAATGGCGGTGTATAATTTTAGGTAGAGAGGGTCCAGATTGTCTAGCCCAGCTGATTTGTAGGGATCCAGATTTTTCAGCTCTTTCAGAACATCAGCTGTCTAGATTTGGGTGAAGGAGAAGCGGGGGGATGGGGCGGGGGGCTTGGGCAAGTTGCTGCGGGGGATGCAGAGCTGTTGGCCGGGGTAGCCAGGTGGAAAGCATGGCCAGCCGTAGAGAAATGCTTATTGAAATTCTCAATTATCGTGGATTAATCAGTGTTGACAGTGTTTCCTATTCTCAGTGCAGTGGGCAGCTGGGAGAAGGTGCTCTTATTCTCCATGGACTTTACAGTGTCCCAAAACTTTTTGGAATTAGTGCTGCAGGATGCTAATTTCTGTTTGAAAAATCTAGCCTTTGCTTTCCTAACTGACTGTGTGCATTGGTTCCTGACTTCCCTGAAAAGTTGCATATCACGGGGACTATTCGAAGCTAGTGCAGTACGCCACAGGGTGTTTTTGTGCTGGTCAAATGGGCAGTCAAGTCTGGAGTGAACCAAGGGCTGTATCTGTTCTTAGATCAACATTTTTTGAAAGGGGGATACTTATTTTAGATGGTGAGGAAAGCACTTTTAAAGAACAACCAGGCATCCTCTACTGATGGGATGAGGTCAATATCCTTCCAGGATACCTGGGCCAGGTTGATTAGAAAGTGCACTGTTGATGTCTTCCCAATTGTTCTGCAATGTAGAAAATAGTCAAAATAAAGAAAAAACATTGAATAAGTCGGTGTGTCAACTTTTGACTAGTAATGTAGTACTGTATTGCAGTACTTGCATTTCTGATCTTGATGCTTTTTCTGTTAACTGTAAATCAAGCAGTGAAGTGTATTCATGGACGCCAAGGGAAGCCAGGCTTCCCCCCCAAAATTAGCAACATAAAAACATGAAATAATTTATCTTTCGTCTCTCTGTGTTTCATAATTTTCCTTCAATTCGCAAGAGGCTGAATGTATCTCACAGGAGAAAGCATCTGAGTGAGAGAAACAGCGCCACACTGTCTCTCAATGTGTACACCATCTATCTGATACTATCTGGTCCAAACGAGTATGACATTGTAGCATTGAATGCAAGGGAAGCCAGCAAGCATTTGGCCTCCCTTGATAAAAAAAAAGAATACAAATTTGCCAATCAGCGTTGAGCTAAACTGAGCGAGCTCAACCGTGAATGGTCTTGGCGGGGGGGGGAAAAGAAAACGTCTCTCCTATCAAATCGCTTTGAGAGCATATGTCATTAACAGAAACAACTTGAACTGTTTCATCTTGTTGTGTTGTCCACCGGTTGCTAGCTAGCTAACTAAAATGGGTCCTTTCCTAAATTAGCCGTGGATGGAGATAGGGATTTGGACTGTGGTTTTAATTCATTCTCCACACTGGCCAATGATTATAACGACGATTCTGATCCAAACATTAAGTTATACATTGTTGTGCCCCTGGCCTGAGAGGATGGAAGTTTAATATGTACAGTAGCTAGATGTAGAAGGCTAATAATAACCAGCTAATATTGCCAATGAATAGAAGTTAGGCTAGCGAGCAAGCATTTTAGCCAGGTAGCCTAGGACAACAAAAAATAAAAGCTTTTTTTGTCACTATATTAGACTAAGCAGGGGTGATTTGATGATGAAACGTTAAATTTGAAATGGTTCTGGAATAGTGGAGGCAGCTCCTGTTTTCTTTGCGACTTGCGGTAACTCTCTGTGGTTCTAAATCAATAGTTGTTTAGTGGTCTGAAAATGTTGGAAACATGTACAGTTGAAGTCGGAAGTTTACATACACTTAGGTTGGAGTCATTAAAACTAGTTTTTCAACCTCTCCACAAATGTCTTGTTAACAAAATATCGTTTTGGGAAGTCTGTTAGGACATCTACATTGTGCATGACAAGTAATTTTTCCAACAATTGTTTACAGACAGATTTTTTCACTTAGAATCCATTGTATCACAATTCCAGTGGGTCAGAAGTTTACATACACTAAGTTGACTGTGCCTTTAAACAGCTTGGAAAATTCCAGAAAATGATGTCATGGCGTTAGAAGCTTCTGATAGGCCAATTGACATCATTTGAGTCAATTGGAGATGTACCTGTGGATGCATTTCAAGGCCTACCTTCAAACTCAGTGCCTCTTTGCTTGACATTATGGGAAAATCAAAAGAAATCAGCCAAGACCTCAGAAAAAAATTGTAGACCTCCACAAGTCTGGTTCATCCTTGGGAGCAATTTCCAAACGCCTGAAGGTACCACTTTCATCTGTACAAACAATAGTATGCAAGTATAAACACCATGGGACCACGCAGCCGTCATACCGCTCAGGAAGGAGACGCGCTCTGTCTCCTAGAGATGAAAGTACTTTAGTGCGAAAAGTGCAAATCAATCCCAGAACAACAGCAAAGGACCTTGTGAAGATGCTGGAGGAAAAGGGTACAAAAGTATTTATATCCACAGTAAAACGAGTCCTATATCAACATAACCTGAAAGGCCTCCCAGCAAGGAAGAAGCCACTGCTCCAAAACCGCCATAAAAAAAGCCAGACTACGGTTTGCAACTGCACATGGGAACAATGTCCTCTGGTCTGATGAAACAAAAATTGAACTGTTTGGCCATAATGACCATCATTATGTTTGGAGGAAAAAGGGGAGGCTTGCAAGCCGAAGAACACCATCCCAACCGTGAAGCACGGGGGTGGCAGCATCATGTTGTGGTGGTGCTTTGCTGCAGGGGGGACTGGTGCACTTCACAAAATAGATTGCATCCTGAGGGAGGAAAATTATGTGGATATATTGAAGCAACATCTCATCAGTCAGGAAGTAAATGCTTTTAACAATTTAAAGGCAATGCTACAAAATACTAATTGAGTGTATGTTAACTTCTGACCCACTGGGAATGTGATGAAAGAAATAAAAGCTGAAATAAATCATTCTCTCTACTATTATTCTGACATTTCACATTCTTAAAATAAAGTGGTGATCCTAACTGACCTAAGACAGGGAATTTTTACTAGGATTAAATGTCAGGAATTGTGAAAAACTGAGTTTAAATGTATTTGGCTAAGGTGTATGTAAACTTCCGACTTCAACTGTACTTGCTCAACAATGCTGTAGGTCATGTAACTGTCTGTTAAATGCAATATGTGTCGTGGACTTTAACGGACAGAGGTTGCTATCTGGTTTTGTCTTAAAACAAAGGTGTGGTTGAATTTATTCTGCTACTGTCTTCTAATGTTTCGGCCTTTAGGCCTATCACGGTCACAAGGCATATGAATTAACAGCAAACAACGCAATTATCACAACACATACAGTGTAGGTTGTAATGTTTTTGGGGGGGTTACCCATGCACCGCTACTGAAATCAAGACTACAACAGAAGATCAACTTCAATTTGCTTGGGATATTAGATCCATGTGGATCCAGGCTTCATTTGTGTAACGAATGATACAAAATATTCTGGACATTCCTCGCAAAACATGTTTTTTCCAGTGTGGTTGGATCGCATGCACCATCACAACAACTGTTGTCATTTGACTATCAAATCCCGAAAATTCCTTCCTGGATCAGATTATGATGTGTGGTGAAGCACCACAGTGTAATTAAACAGCTCAACAACAAATGCACATCCAACAAGTATTATTCATAATTATTGAAGGACCATGTTAATGTCAGTATTGATTTAGGTTTTAAGTATCAAGGTATGGTGACTTTTTCGGGTAGAAGCATTCGTATTTGTAATCGCATACATTATTTTAGATGTGTGTGCCTGTAACGGTCCTGACCTGTTTTATGTTGTTTTTGTATGTGTTTAGGTCAGGGCATGTGTTTTGGGTGGGCAGTCTATGTTATCTGTTTCTATGTTGGTTGTGGTTGCCTGGTATGGCTCTTAATTAGAGGCAGGTGTTTTGCGTTCTCCTCTAATTAAGAGTCATATTTAGGTAGGGTGTTCTCACTGTTTGTTTGTGGGTGATTGTCTCCTGTGTCGTCGAATGTATGTACCATACGGGACTGTTTGGCTGTTCGTTTATTTTGATGTCGTCTGTTTCCTGTCCGTGAGTTTACGTTTAGTTATGTAAGTTTATGTTCAGGTTTCGTCAACGTCGTTTTCTTGTTTTGTATATTTGAAAGTGTTTTGTTTCGTGTTGCCATCGTCGTTTCAAATAAAAGATGGCTTACTTCCCGAATGCTGCATTTTGGTCTGATGATCCTTCTCTCCTCTCCTCGTCCGAGGATGAGGAGAGCGACAGCCCTAACAGAATCACCCACCACGCTAGGACCAAGCGGCAAGGGAGTGCTCAACAGAGCAATAAGGACTCCTGGACTTGGGAGGAGATCCTGGACGGTAGAGGACCTTGGGCTCAGCCAGGGGAATATCGCCGTCCCAAGGAGGAGTTGGAAGCAGCGAAGGCTGAGAGGCGCTGGTATGAGGAGGCAGCGCGGCGACGCGGTTGGGAGCCCGTGAGTCAGACCCAAAAATTTCTTGGGGGGGGGCACACGAGGAGTGTGGCAAAGCCGGGTAGGATACCCGAGCCAACTCCCCGTGCTTACCGTGGAGGTAGAAGGCGTCGTACTGGTAAGACACCGTGTTATGCGGTAAAGCGCACGGTGTCCCCAGTACGCGTGCTTAGCCCAGTGCGGGCTATTCCACCTTGCCGCACTGGGAGGGCTAAGTTGGGCATCGAGCCGAGTGCCATGAAGCCGGCCCAACGTATCTGGTCTCCAGTACGTCTCCTCGGGCCGGCGTACATGGCACCAGCCTTGCAGGTGGTGTCCCCGGTTCGCCTGCATAGCCCAGTGCGGGCTATTCCACCTCGCCGCACTGGCAGGGCTACGGGGACCATTCAACCTGGTAAGGTTGGGGAGGCTCGGTGCTCAAGAGCACGTGTCCTCCTTCACGGTCCGGTATACCCGGTGCCACCTCCATGTACCAGTCCTCCGGTGGCAGCCCCCCGTACCAGGCTGTCTCTCCGGGTTCTCTCTCCAGCTGTTTCCTCCTCTCCAGCGCAGCCAGTGCCTAGACCACGCACCAGGCTGTCTCTCCTTCTCCTCCCTACAGAGCCGTCCTGCCATGACCAGCCAGAGCCGTCCTGCCATGATCAGCCAGAGCCGTCCTGCCATGACCAGCCAGAGCCGTCCTGCCATGACCTGCCAGAGCCGTCCTGCCATGACCTGCCAGAGCCGTCCTGCCATGACCTGCCAGAGCCGTCCAGCCATGACCTGCCAGAGCCGTCCAGCCAGGACCTGCCAGAGCCGTCCAGCCAGGACCTGCCAGAGCCGTCCAGCCAGGACCTGCCAGAGCCGTCCAGCCAGGACCTGCCAGAGCCGTCCAGCCAGGACCTGCCAGAGCCGTCCAGCCAGGACCTGCCAGAGCCGTCCAGCCAGGACCTGCCAGAGCCCCTCAGCCAGGACCTGCCAGAGCCCCTCAGCCAGGACCTGCCAGAGTCCCTCAGCCAGGACCTGCCAGAGTCCCTCAGCCAGGACCTGCCAGAGTCCCTCAGCCAGGACCTGCCAGAGTCCCTCAGCCAGGACCTGCCAGAGTCCCTCAGCCAGGACCTGCCAGAGTCCCTCAGCCAGGACCTGCCAGAGTCCCTCAGCCAGGACCTGCCAGAGTCCCTCAGCCAGGACCTGCCAGAGTCCCTCAGCCAGGACCTGCCAGAGTCCCTCAGCCAGGACCTGCCAGAGTCCCTCAGCCAGGACCTGCCAGAGTCCCTCAGCCGGGATCTGCCAGAGTCCCTCAGCCGGGATCTGCCAGAGTCCCTCAGCCGGGATCTGCCAGAGTCCCTCAGCCGGGATCTGCCAGAGTCCCTCAGCCGGGATCTGCCCCTTGTCCCGGTGCTGCCCCTTGTCCCGGTGCTGCCCCTTATCCCGGTGCTGGTCCTTATCCCGGTGCTGGTCCTTGTCCCGGTGCTGCCCCTTGTCCCGGTGCTGCCCCTTGTCCCGGTGCTGCCCCTTGTCCCGGTGCTGCCCCTTGTCCCGGTGCTGCCCCTTGTCCCGGTGCTGCCCCTTGTCCCGGTGCTGCCCCTTTTCCCGGTGCTGCCCCTTGTCCCGGTGCTGCCCTTTCTCCCGGTGCTGGCCGTTCATTTAGGGGATGTTAGTTTTAGGGTGGTCATTGGGAGGGGAAGACAGAAGCGGGGAGTGACTATGGTGGTGTGGGGACAGCGTCCAGAGCCGGAGCCACCACCGTGGTCAACTGCCCACCCAGACCCTCCCCTGGACTTTGTGCTGGTGCGCCCGGCGTTCGCACCTTGAGGGGGGGGTTCTGTAACGGTCCTGACCTGTTTTATGTTGTTTTTGTATGTGTTTAGGTCAGGGCATGTGTTTTGGGTGGGCAGTCTATGTTATCTGTTTCTATGTTGGTTGTGGTTGCCTGGTATGGCTCTTAATTAGAGGCAGGTGTTTTGCGTTCTCCTCTAATTAAGAGTCATATTTAGGTAGGGTGTTCTCACTGTTTGTTTGTGGGTGATTGTCTCCTGTGTCGTCGAATGTATGTACCATACGGGACTGTTTGGCTGTTCGTTTATTTTGATGTCGTCTGTTTCCTGTCCGTGAGTTTACGTTTAGTTATGTAAGTTTATGTTCAGGTTTCGTCAACGTCGTTTTCTTGTTTTGTATATTTGAAAGTGTTTTGTTTCGTGTTGCCATCGTCGTTTCAAATAAAAGATGGCTTACTTCCCGAATGCTGCATTTTGGTCTGATGATCCTTCTCTCCTCTCCTCGTCCGAGGATGAGGAGAGCGACAGCCCTAACAGTGCCCATGAAAACGTTTTTCTCTCCTTGCATAAGGAGACACAAAATGTTAAGTAGTTACACTGAATTTCTGAGATCTCTATACAAAAAACTGTCAGACAGATAGATCCAGTATCCTTATAGGTTTCAAGTTTGTCTAATTTAAATGGTGGGGGGGTGCATATTTAGAAACCGGTCTTTGTCAAACACCACCACATTGTACTGCTGGAGGAGGGAGGGAGGCAGTGAACGGGGGAATGAAAGAAGGAGAATGACTGTAATTTAAGTTTCAAGGTCCAAATATTTTAATGTAAGTGTCAAGGCGACTGAACGATCAAGAATTTATAATGGCCTAGTTGATATCCAGCTGATCAAGTCAATGGCCTAGCATGAAAAGGAAATTATGAGCCACTAATGCAGCCTGATCCATCAAGGCGTTGGACTTAGCGCAGAACAGGTATTTCCAAGTATTTCTGTCTCGAAGCTGAAGTTGCAGCTAAAATGAGACATGCCCTGCTGTAGTTTCATCAACCAACTTTTAGGGTCCAAATAACCAGATATAAATTTGTTTGACCAAAAATTATTGACATGAGAATAGTTGAGGGTCAATCAGATCTCATCATGACAACTGCCTGTCAAATAAAATTGTATCACCACATGCTTCGTAAAACAAAAGGTGTGGACTAAATGTGAAATGCTTACTTACTGGCCTTTCCCAACAATGCAGAGAGAAAGAAATAGAGAAATAATAGAAAAGTAAAACACGTAACAATAAAAGTCTCTAAGAGCTTTCTACACCTGGATTGTGCAACGTTTGCCCATTATTCTTTTCACAATTCTTCAAGCTCTGTCAAATTGGTTGTTGATCATTGCTAGACAACCATTTTTAAGTCTTGCCATAGATTTTCAAGCAGATTTAAGTCAAAACTGTAACTCGGCACCCAGAAACATTCGCTGTCTTGGTGGCAAGCAACTCCAGTGTAGATTTTGCCTTGTGTTTTAGGTTATTGTCCTGCTGAAATGTGAATTCATCTCCCAGTGTCTGGTGGGAAGCAGACTGAACTAGGTTTTCCTCTGGGATTTTGCCTGTGCTTAGCTCCATTCCATAAATGTTTTATCCTAAAAAACTCCCCAGTCCTTCATGATTACAAGCATACCCATAACATGATGCAGCCACCACTATGCTTGAAAATATGAAAAGTGGTACTTAGTAATATGTTGTATTGGATTTGCCCCAATTTGCAATGAGGACAAAAAGTTAATTGCTTTGACACATTTTTTCCAGAATTACTTTAGTGCCTTGTTTCAAACAGAATGCATGTTTTGGAATAATTTATTCTGTACAGGCTTCCTTCTTTTCACTAGTATTAGCATTAGTATTGTAGAGTAACTACAATGTTGATGATCCATCCTAAGTTTTCTCCTATCACAGCCATTAAACTCTGTAATGGTTTTAAAGTCATCGTTGGCCTCATGGTGAAATCCCTGAGCGGCAACTGAGTTAGGAAGAACGACTTTTATCTTTGTAGTGACTTGGTGTATTACTACACCTTCCAAAAATGTAATTAATAACTTCACCATGCTCAAAAGGGATATTCAATGTTTTTGTTACCTATCTACTGTCGTGTCTTTGCTATCATTAAATTGAAGACTTATAGTTTTTATCAAAGATTCCTGTAATTAGGGATTACGCGATCAACTGAGTTGTAACGTAACTAATTAACTATGAATTCGAGGGCACCAGGGAAAGTAGTCAGATTACAAAGTTATAATTTCCCAATATAACCTTTCAGATATTTTCATATCTGATCAATAGTCTTCTCATTAATGATTTATTTATTTTACCTCACGTTGGTCTCATTCCAAACGTCGTAAATTGTTGGTTATCTGCACGAACCCAGTCTTCACTATGAGTCATCCATACATCAATTGTCTTAAATCATTTATTTATTACTAACTAATTAATTCACAGAAATGCATAAACAAACAAACAAACTTAAAAATAGTTACATGAAATGATGGGAGAAATATGCCCTAGTGGGCTGGCGGCTTGTTAGACATGGCGGCTTGTTAGACAAAGGAAAAATTGGCGTTCGACCAAGAAGTCACTACAGAGTTCATAATTATAACAATTGACATGCTAATCCTTTACACATGAACGCTCACTCATTCGGGAACAATTGCAATCAATATATATATATTTACGCTCATTGTGTGTCGTCTTGATCGTTGGAGAGAAGTTCGTTTTGGTTGGAGTTCCTTCTGTCTCGGTTATTGTGGATAGTTCAGAGTGACATTCGTTATAGAATGGATGTTTCGGCGGTTGTCTTTCTTCGCGTTCAATGATACCGAATTCCTAGCTGCAGACTAGTAGTCAATATCAAAGACTTGTTCTTATTCGTCTAAGAGTTTAACCACGTGGTATGGTTAAAGATTCAGCAATGGTACTTAACCTTCGTTCTCCCCATGGAGGATAAACATGGTCTAATGGTAATTTCTCAGAGTTGGCTTTTATTCAGATAGCAGGAAGGGGCTGTCCTTAGATGTCTGACCCAACTGGCTCAGGGGCGGGTCCTCGGGTTTAGTTCAAATCAAAAAGGGATTTGTATTTTTCTTCATTAAACAGTCCAAAATCATATTACACAATTATACAAACAGTATCATACTCACTCATTCATTTTATACAACAAACAGATGTAAACCTCATATCTGAGGTTATTATATAAACAGCGGTATGGTAATGTAGCCCCACAGTCTCACATGAGTTTCCCACGTGGTGACAAACGGGCATGTTAATAGCTGGACTCTCCACCGATCTTTTATGCTTTTGCAGGAACATGAAATATGTTCGTACCTCAAGTTCTGTGAGGTGGAAGAAAATTCCTTTGTCCTGAAAGTTTACCCTCTCCCTAATACTGTTTGGCCATGAGGAGATTCTCAGGAATTTACGACGTCTCTCTTTGATCACAGCATGGGTTGAAGGAGGAAAGGGAGAGGCAGGGAGAGGGGGATGGGGTTTGCAATACCCAAGCAGGCAACGTCATGACACTACCAATAGGTGCCCTTCATTGCGGGGCATTGGAAAGTCTCCCTGGTCTTTGTGGTTGAATCTATGTTTGAAATTCCCTGCTCGACTGAGGGACCTTACAGATAATTGTATGTGTGGGGTACAGAGATAAGGTAGTCATTCAAAAATCATGTTAAACACTATTATTGCACACAGAGTGAGTCCATGCAACTTTTATGTGACTAGATAAGCAAATGTTGATTTATTTAGGCTTGCCATAACAAAGGGGTTGAGTACTTATTGACTTGAAAGATTTCAGCTTTTCATTTTTTATTAATTAGGAATTTTTTTGTCATTATGCACGTAACGCTGGTGACAGGTGTGACAGGCGCCCTAACAAGCAGCCTGGTGACCTAGAGGCCGGAGAGGGAGCACACGTGACAGTACCCCCTCCTCGGCGCATTCGGCTCCAGCAGCAGGACGACAACCACAGGGACAATCCCGGGGATCTGGGGGGGACCGGTCGCCTCCCCTGAGGAGCAGAAACCAGACGAACCACCTGAGGAATGAGAGCCTGATGAGCCTGACCTCCCCAGTTGCCTCGGTTGAGGCACGGGAACCTGTTCACCCAGCTTAGGCACGGGAGCCTACAAACTGGCTGAGGCCTCCCAGGTAGATCTGGCTCCAACACCCGGACCCGACATCACCCCAACACAAAAATAACACTCCCCAATGCTTCCCTTTGTTGAGTCGTCATTCTGTAATGATGTACGCTGAGAGTCGGGAAGCAAGTTCACGGAGTGAATACGTTTAACTAATAAATGAACAAAACAAGAAATACAAACAGCACACCGACATGAAACAGCAACAATGACGACTGGGGAAGAAACCAAAGGGAGTGACATATAAAGGGCAGGTAATCAAGGAGGTGATGGAGTCCAGGTGAGTGTCATTATGCGCGTAACTCTGGTGACAGGTGTGCGCCCTAACGAGCAGACTGGTGACCTAGAGGCCGGAGAGGGAGCACACGTGACAGGCTGTATAACAACAAAATGTGGAAAAAGTCATGGGGTGGGAATACTTTCTGAATGCACTGTATTTGATTAACTATTTAACTAACTATTTAGCAGTCTTAGGGCTTGGAGGTAGAAAATGTTCAGCGTCCTGTTGGTTACAGACTTGGTGCATCGGTATCACTTGCCGTGCAGTAGCAGAGAGAGCAGTCTATGACTTGGGTGGCTAGAGTCTGACCATTTTTAGGGCCTTCCTCTGACACCACCTGGTATAGAGGTCCTGGATGGCAGGTAGCTCCGTCCCAGTGATGTTCTGGGCCATAGTCACTAGCCTCTGTAGTACCTTGCGGTTAGATGCCAAGCATTTGCCATACCAAGTGGTGATGCAGCCAGGCAATATGCTCTCAAAGGTGCAGGTGTAGAGCTTTTGAGGATCTAAGGGCCCATACCAAATATTTTCAGCCTGCTGAGGGGTAAGAGGCATTGTCATGCCCTCTTCATGACTATTGGTGTGTTTGGAACATGATAGGTCCTTAGTGATGTAGAACACCCACTCCACTTCATCCCCGTCGATATGAGTGCTCGGCACTCTGTTTCCTGTTGTCCACGATCAGCTGCTTTGCTGAGGGAGAGGTTGTTGTCCTGGCACCACACTGCCAGATCTCTGACTTCCTCCCTGTGGATGAACAGGGAGTACAGGAGGGGACTAAGCACACACACTTGAGGTGCCCCTGTTTTGAGGGTCAGCATGGGGGATGTGTTGTTGCCTAACCTCACCACATGTGGGTGTCTAGTCAGGAAGTCCAGGATCCAGTTGCAGAGGGAGGTGGTCAGTCCCAGGGTCCTTAGCTTAGTGATGCGCTTGGAGGGCACTATGGTGTTGAACGCTGAGTTGTAGTCAATGACTTGTGTGGCTCCTTTCCAATGGCTCAATACCACCACTAATGATCCAGTCTTGCTGTGTAGAGACCCAGGGCAGGGAGGGACAATGTCACATAGAACCAGGGAAGCAGAGAGAGACAACACACAATGTAGGGAGAAATTAACTCCCGATATGACTCACCATTCCACAGGTTCCAGGTCCCAAGCGGAGCGCTAGAATATGATACGATGCCGCCTGCAAATTAAATAAGATTATGTATGTCACTGCTGCTTATCTACATGTTCGGTCTCTTTTATCTGCACACGGCAGAGAGAGAGAGAGAGAGGGGCTGAAGTGTAGCTGATGTTACACAGAACTGAGATGATGTATGTTGTTTAACAAACCCTGGAACAGTGCTGCTACTGCCCAGCCTATTGCACAAGAATTCTACCACAGAGAGACATCCCTGAAGAGCTTACAAAATCCCACACATACACAGAACACACATGTCTACACGTACACACACCTCATCCTGTACACACGCACACCCACCTCACCCTGCCATGACCAAGGAATGTTCCTTGGCCATGACCAGGACGTTATTAACTTTTCATATCAAACAAGATAACTTTTGTAAGACCGCCAAGCTCAATTAAAGAATAATACTATTTGGTCTTTGAAACCGGCAGTTATTTTCTTTCCTGTTGAATCATTAAGGAGGTTCCTATAGCTTCCTGTATCTCTGTCATGTATTGTGCCTCAATGTTGGTCTGACAGACAGAGACTGAAAGCATTCCCCGGGGCTATTTTTCTCCCTTCAGACACACTAAGCTATAGTTTCCTCGAACAAAGAAACACGCAATAACCAAAGCCGTAACAATGTACGTGTTGGCATCAGCAGTTCCATGATAATGTAACTGCCACTGAAATATTTTTTGCAAATATGGAGAAATAATTAGCTGAGCTGTGTTTATTGGAGTAGTAGTAAATTGCTCCTACAGAGCAGAGATACTGACCTAAGGTCAGTTTAACATTTTTTCTTCCTGGGGTTAAGCTCATGTTTTGTGTCAGTGTGGTCTCCAACCCGGAGCTCTTTGTGTCTGTGGTTCTGGTGTGGACGTGTTAGTGTGGAACCATGGCAGAGATGGTTGAGATGTCTGGATCAGGTATGTGTTCTTTGGTCTGTCTCCAACTGCTGGGCCGGGTGTGCTGCTGCTCTGCTCTACAGAAACCACTGAAGACCCAGGGCAACGTGAAGCTAGTCCAAACAACCTGTAATACTAGGGTGGAATGGAGTAAAGACACATGATGGGGGTGGATAGCAACAGAGAAGGAATATAAACAAAGGATTACATGATGAAATGTTGGACTTGAGTCATATGATTGATTCAGGGTTCCATGGCCATCTGGATAGCAGAAGATTGTCTTAACTATATGTCAACTGCTTCCACATCCCAACCCACACAAGAAGACATCTATTGACGCGATTGCGTTTCTGCATTTCAAGTTTGTCTTGGTTCATCCTTTAAACATGCCCTGGATTTCAACAAAGCCAGCCAAAAATAATTGATTACAATCCCTCCCTGGTTAAGAAAAGATCAACTCGAAGGAAAAACTCCACCTTTCTTTCTCCTTTTAGTCTCAACCCCTTCCAAATAGTGCATTCGGAAAGTATTCAGACCCCTTCCCTTTTTCCACATTTTGTTACGTTACAGCCTTATTCTAAAATCGATTAAATATGTTTTTTTCCTCATCAATCTACACACAATAGCCCATAATGACAAAGCAAAAATAGGTTTTTAGAATCTTTCGCAAATGTATCATCCTGGAGATATTTCTACAACTTCCTTGGAGTCCACCTGTGGTAAATTCAATAGATTAGACATGATTTGGAAAGGCACACACCTGTTTATATAAGGTCCCACAGTTGACAATGCATGTCAGAGCAAAAACCAAGCCATTACTCGAAGGAATTGTCAGTAGAGCTCCAAGACAGGATTGTGTCGAGGCACAGATCTGGGAAAGGGTAGCAAAACATTTCTGCAGCATTCAAGGTCCCCAAGAACACAGTGGCCTCCATCATTCTTAGATGGAAGAAGTTTGGAACCTCCAAGACACTTCCTAGAGCTGGCCATCTGGCCAAACTGAGCAATCGGGGGAGAAGGGCCTTGGTCATGGAGGTGACCAAGAACCCGATGGTCACTCTGACAGAGCTCTCCAGAGTTCCTCTGTGGAGATGGGAGAGCCTTTCAGAAGGACAACCATCTCTGCAGCACTCCACCAATCAGACCTTTATGGTAGAGTGGCCAGACGTAAGCCACTCCTCAGTAAAAGGCACATGACAGCCCGCTTGGAGTTTGAGTGGCCTGCCAGAGCCTGAACTTGAACCCAATCGAACATCTCTGGAGAGACCTGAAAATAACTGTGCAGCGACGCTCCCCAACCAACCTGTCAGAACTTGAGAGGATCTGCAGGGAAGAATGGGAGAAACTCCCCAAGTGTGCCAAGCTTGTTGCGTCATACCTAAGAAGACTCTCGGCTGTAATTGTCAGAATGGTGGGTGTAGCTGGTGTATGCAGTCAGGTGCAGGAGAGCAGAGAATTGGGAGCAATGTAACTTTACTCAGAATAATGAATGGTGCAAGGTAAAACAATACACTTGCCCAAACACAAAACACACGAACATCAACTTTTACGCACGGGCAAGAAACAGCACCCGTCGAAATAACCAGTCACCAACATACCGAACATGACATAAAACAATCCCGCACAACGCCATGGGGGAAACAGAGGGTTAAATACATGAACAATATTTAGGGGAATGAAAAACAGGTGTGTAGAAACAAAGACAAAACAAATGGAAAATGAAAAGTAGATCGGCGATGGCTAGTAGATCGGCGATGGCTAGTAGACCGGCGATGCCGACTGCCGAGCGCCGCCCGAACAAGGAGAAGAACCAATTTCGGCTGAAGTCGTGACAGTAATCACTGCCAAAGGTGCTTCAACAAAGTACTGAGTAAAGGGTCTGAATAGTTCTGAATAGTTATTTCTAACACATTTGCAAAAAACTGTTTCTGATTTGTCAATATGGGGTATTGTGTGTAGATTGATGAGGGGGAAAAACGATTGAATTGGGATTGGGGGCAGCATTTTCACATTCGGATGAAAAGCGTGCCCAGAGTAAACTTCCTGCTACTCAGGCCCAGAAGCTAATATATGCATATTATTAGTAGATTTGGATAAAAAACACTCTGACGTTTCTAAAACTGTTTGAATGATGTCTGTGAGTATAACAAAACTCATATGGCAGGCAACATCCTGAGAAAAATCCAACTAGGAAGTGGGAAATCTGAGGTTTGTAGTTTTTCAACTCATTGCCATTCTAATATACAGTGTAAATGGTGTCATATTGCACTTCCTAACGCTTCCACTAGATGTCAACAGTCTTTAGAACTTTGTTTGAGGCTTCTACTGTGAAGGGCGAGAGAATGAGAACTGTTTCAACCAGGTGTCTGGCAGAATGCCATGAGCTAATTCATGCGCGTGGCCGTGAGAGCGACCTGCGTTCCATTGCATTTCTAAAGACAAAGGAATTGTCCGGTTGAAACATTATTGAAGATTTATGTTAAAAACATCCTAAAGATTGATTCTATACATCGTTTGACATGTTTCTACAAACTGTAATATAACTTTTTGGACTTTTCGTCTGAACTTTCGCCTGGACTTGCCCGCGCCTCGTGAGTTTGGATTTGTGAACTAAACGGATTTGTGAACTAACAAAAAGGAGGTATTTGTACATAAATTATGGACTTTATTGAACAAAACAAACATTTATTGTGGAACTGGGATTCCTGGGAGTGCATTCTGATGAAGATCATCAAAGGTAAGTGAATATTTATAATGCTATTTCTGATTTCTGTTGACTCCACAACATGGCGGGTATCTGTATGGCTTGTTTTTGTGTTTGAGCGCCGTACTCAGATTATTGCATGGGGTGCTTTTTTTGTAAAGCTTTTTTGAAATCTGACACAGCGGTTGCATTAAGGAGAAGTATATCTTTAATTCTGTGCATAACACTTGTATCTTTTATCAAAGTTCATGATGAGTATTTCTGTAAATTGATGTGGTTCTCTGCAAATTCGCCGGATGTTTTCGAGGCACAACATTACTGAACATAACGCGCCAATGTAAACTGAGATTTTTGGATTTAAAGATGAACTTTATCGAACAAAACACACATGTATTGTGTAACATGAAGTCCTATGAGTGCCATCTCATGAAGATCATCAAAGGTTAGTGATTCATTTTATCTCTATTTCTGCTTTTTGTGACTCCTCTCTTTGGCTGGAAAATGGCTGTATGTTTTCTTGTGACTAGGCTCTGACCTAACATAATCATATGGTGTGCTTTCGCTGTAAAGCCTTTTTGAAATCGAACATGATTTAAGCTTTAATTTGGTGTATTGCACTTGTGAATGTATGAAAGTTAAATATTTCTAAAAAAAAAAATTGAATTTCGCGCTCTGCCTTTTCAGCGGATGTTGTCGAGGCGGAACCCCTAGCCTTAATTAACATAACAAAATGTCGGTCTGAATACATTTCCAAATGCACTGTATATCTTTAGACGGGGCCCACTGGGCACAGACGTCAATTCAACATCTATTCTTGTTGGTTCCAAGTAATTTCATTGAAATGACGTGGAAAAAACATTGATTTAACCAGTGTGTGCCAAGTGGGAGGAGATCATCAGGGTGAAGAGAAACGCAGACAAAACTTATGTTTTTATTATTCCCGAATTCTGGGTATACAAGCATGTTGATGGATTTTTGGCCTCCTAAATATGACAATAAAATGCTGACTGTAGCCTTGTCAGAAAATCAAATAAAATTGTATTTGTCACGTGCCGAATACAACGGTGGTAGACTTTACTCTGAAATGCTTGCTTACGAGCCCTTCCTAACGATGCAGAGTTTAAAAAGTATATAAATATTAAAAACAGTAACACAAGAGGAATAGAATACACAATAATGAAGCTAGAAACAAGGGAGTACCCGATCAATGTTCAAGTGTATGAGGTATTTGAGGTAGATATGTACATAAAGGCAGGGTAAAATGACTAGGCATCAGGATAGATAATAATAAGGTATTTGAGGTAGATATGTACATAAAGGCAGGGTAAAATGACTAGGCATCAGGATAGATAATAATAAGGTATTTGAGGTAGATATGTACATAAAGGCAGGGTAAAGTGACTAGGCATCAGGATATATAATAATAAGGTATTTGAGGTAGATATGTACATAAAGGCAGGGTAAAATGACTAGGCATCAGGATAGATAATAATAAGGTATTTGAGGTAGATATGTACATGAAGGCAGGGTAAAATGACTAGGCATCAGGATAGATAATAATAAGGTATTTGAGGTAGATATGTACATAAAGGCAGGGTAAAGTGGTGGTCCCGTGTGGCTCAGTTGGTAGAGCATGGCGCTTGCAACGCCAGGGTTGTGGGTTCATTCCCCACGGGGGGACCAGGATGAATATGTATGAACTTTCCAATTTGTAAGTCGCTCTGGATAAGAGCGTCTGCTAAATGACTTAAATGTAAATGTAAAGTGACTAGGCATCAGGATATATAATAATAAGGTATTTGAGGTAGATATGTACATAAAGGCAGGGTAAAGTGACTAGGCATCAGGATAGATAATAATAAGGTATTTGAGGTAGATATGTACATGAAGGCAGGGTAAAGTGACTAGGCATCAGGATATATAATAATAAGGTATTTGAGGTAGATATGTACATAAAGGCAGGGTAAAGTGACTAGACATCAGGATAGATAATAATAAGGTATTTGAGGTAGATATGTACATGAAGGCAGGGTAAAGTGACTAGGCATCAGGACAGATAATAATAAGGTATTTGAGGTAGATATGTACATGAAGGCAGGGTAAAGTGACTAGGCATCAGGATAGATAATAATAAGGTATTTGAGGTAGATATGTACATGAAGGCAGGGTAAAGTGACTAGGCATCAGGATATATAATAATAAGGTATTTGAGGTAGATATGTACATAAAGGCAGGGTAAAGTGACTAGACATCAGGATAGATAATAATAAGGTATTTGAGGTAGATATGTACATGAAGGCAGGGTAAAGTGACTAGGCATCAGGATAGATAATAATAAGGTATTTGAGGTAGATATGTACATGAAGGCAGGGTAAAGTGACTAGGCATCAGGATATATAATAATAAGAGTAAAATAAAGAACAAAGTAGCAGCAGCATATGATAGTGTGAGTGTGAAAGTGTTTGTGCGTATGTAGTGTATGTGAATGTGTGGGGTTTTTGTATGAGAGTGTCAGTGTAGTGTGTGTGTGTATATAGTGTACAATAATAACCCAACACTACCCCAACCTACCAGGAGAATAGAGCTTTCATTGGCGCAGAGAGGAAGAGCAAGGAAATAGTCATTTCAGAGCAGTCGTTTCGGATGTATAACCCACCCCAACCCCAAAAATGAGTTTAAGTCTCATCCTTCTTCCAAGCAAAGTCATGAACGTGTAATAAAACGAGGGAGTATTTCATTTATTTCGGATCAGGATGCAAAGGAATTAACTGGGCCAAACAAGTTTCACAATGACATGTCCAGGAGTGGAATGTTAACTTTCCTCATATGAACTGTAACTCAGTCAAATCTTTGAAATGGTGGCATGTTGCGTTTATATTTCTGTTCAGTATACTTGCAAATGGGAGGTTATAAATCAT
The DNA here is from genome assembly GCF_045679555.1 of Salvelinus alpinus. Taxonomy (NCBI): domain Eukaryota; kingdom Metazoa; phylum Chordata; class Actinopteri; order Salmoniformes; family Salmonidae; genus Salvelinus; species Salvelinus alpinus. The sequence goes on along the minus strand of NC_092105.1, from coordinate 26,576,955 downwards.
TGAATATGTTACCCATGCCTAAAGTGATGGGATCTTAATTCCCTGTCTATTTTCCTGCTCTGAACCCCAAAATGTCAGTCAGTGTCAGGCCAGTTGCACCTCCTCCCTGAGGGTATTAGGGTCTCTGCATCTAACTGTGTTGCTGTGGGGATGAAAGCCATAGTGAATGGCTCCAGATGCATCTGTCCCTCTCTCTCCCAAATGCAGTTATTGGACGCTAATGATAATAGTGCTGACTGAATCTGTGAGGGGAAATTGCAGGGTTTATATGTCCTGGTGGGCAGACAGTGGCGATATGAGGGCTATTGCATTAATAATGCAAGAGGATCCTGCCCTGGTGGCTTGATTTACGGTTGGAATGAGCAACAGGTTGACTATGATTGTTGACTTTTTTTACTTTTTGATAATACTGGTACAATCTTGAAGAGCCACGTTGCTCTGGTTTAGGCAGAGACAAGCTGTAGAAAATTACTTTGAAATCTCAAGAAATGGAACACACACAAACACACAAACCACACACCAAAATAACTTCTCTCTGTGTCTCTCTTTAGGTATCTCCATGCCCATCCCTGTCCTAGGCCTGCGGGACCACACAAAGGTATTTAAAGATGGCAGCTGCCTGCTGACAGATGACAGTTTCGTCCTAGTAGGCTCCTTCGTGGCCTTCTTCGTCCCCCTCACCATCATGGTGGTCACCTACTTCCTCACCATCAGCGCCCTGCAGAATGAGGCTACCCTCTGCCTGGACCAGCTGGTGCCCAGGCCCAAGTGGAGTGCCACCCTGACCCTGGGATTCTTCCCACAGTCCTCGCTCTCCTCAGAGAAGCTCTTCTTCAGGCGTTCGCTCAGCCGCGACACGAGAGGGGTGGGAGGAGGGGTTGGCGGGGCTGGGGTGGACCCGCGGTACGGGCGTCGTACCATGCAGTCAATTAGCAATGAGCAGAAGGCCACCAAGGTCCTGGGTGTGGTCTTCTTCTTGTTCGTGGTCATGTGGTGTCCCTTCTTCATCACCAATGTGCTGGCAGTGGTGTGCAACCCCATGAACTGTGACCCCTGGGTGATGGGGGGGCTGCTGAACGTGTTCGTGTGGGTGGGATACCTCTCCTCAGCCGTCAACCCTCTGGTATACACTCTGTTCAACAAAACGTACCGTGCAGCCTTCTCCCGCTACGTACGCTGCCAGTACAGCCCGGAGAGGAAGCCTCTACAGCTCATGTTGGTTAACACCATCCCTCCACTGGCCTACAACTCCACCCACCTGCCCATGGAGGAAATGGGGTCCCTCAGGAATGGGGTCCACAGTGGTGGAGGACCAAATCAAACTCAGACAACGACAAGGCACCCAGGGACCAAGATGAGAGCATCAGCTGTGTGTGAGGCTGTGAGCCTGTGAGGACTGAATTGCCCATAATCCTAGTGAGATGTGCTGTGTTTTGATCACGATCTCGCCTTGTTTTTGGAAGGAAACCTTGGGAACGGAGGTTCCTGTGCTGGAATGTGTTCAGTAGCTCTGTGGTGAGACTCATGCAAGAGAGGAATATGTGAAGCGAGAGGGTCTGTCCACGCGCGAATACAGTGATAAGCTGTAGGAAGCAGGAAGTACAGAGAGAGGAAAAGACACAACCTGCCTCACAAACACTTAAACTAGTAACACCAGAAGAGAACAACTGAGCTAAAGCAAAATTATCAGCAATAGCCAGGGGCCACGAGGGGATACATTTCCCCAAAATGTTCATACACATAGCCGGGATACCAGACTGTTTAGCTAACATTCCACTCCTTGTGTGCCAAAGATGTTTCACAATGACACATCAAGGAGTGGATTATTAACTAAACAGACTAGTACCTAAGCTACAGTGGCTTGCGAAAGTATTCACCCCTTTGGCATTTTTCCTATTTTGTTACCTTACAACCTGGAATTTAAATAGATGTTTTGGGGGTTTGTATCATTTGATTTACACAACATGCCTACCACTTTGAAGATGCAAAATCTTTTTTCTTGTGAAACAAACAAGAAATAAGACAAAAAAAACTGAAAACTTGAGCGTGCATAACTATTTACCCCCCCAAAGTCAATACTTTGTAGAGCCACCTTTTGGAGCAATTACAGCTGCAAGTCTCTTGGGGTATGTCTCTATAAGCTTGGCACATCTAGCCACTGGGATTTTTGCCCATTGTTCAAAGAAAAACTGCTCCAGCTCCTTCAAGTTGGATGGGTTCCACTGGTGTACAGAAATCTTTAAGTCATACCACAGATTTTCAATTGGAATGAGGTCTGGGCTTTGACTAGGCCATTCCAAGACATTTAAATGTTTCCCCTTAAACCAATCAAGTGTTGCTTTAGCAGTATGCTTAGGGTCATTGTCCTGCTGGAAGGTGAACCTCCGTCCCAGTCTCAAATGTCTTGAAGACTGAAACAGGTTTCCCTCAAGAATTTCCCTGTATTTAGCGACATCCTTCAATTCTGACCAGTTTCCCAGTCCCTGCCGATGAAAAACATACCCACAGCACGATGCTGCCACCACCATGCTTCACTGTGGGGATGGTATTCTCGGGGTGATGAAAGGTGTTGGGTTTGTGCCAGACATAGCGTTTTCCTTGATGGCCAAAAAGCTCAATTTTAGTCTCATCTAAGCCAAGTACCTTCTTCCATATGTTTGGGGAGTCTCCCACATGCCTTTTGGCGAACACCAAATGTGTTTGCTTATTTTTTTCTTTAAGCAATGGATTTTTTCTGGCCACACTTCCATAAAGCCCAGCTCTGTGGAGTGTACGGCTTAAAGTGGTCCTATGGACAGATACTACAATCTCCGCTGTGGAGCTTTGCAGCTCCTTCAGGGACATCTTTGGTCTGTTTGTTGCCTCTCTGATTAATGCCCTCCTTGCCTGGTCCACGAGTGTTGGTGGGCGGCCCTCTCTTGGCAGGTTTGTTGTGGTGCCATATTCTTTCCATTTTTTAAATAATGGATTTAATGGTGCTCTGTGAGATGTTCAAAGTTTCGTATATTATTTTATAACCCAACCCTGATCTTTACTTCTCCACAACTTTGTCCCTGACATGTTTAGAGAGCTCCTTGGTCTTCATGGTGCCGCTTGCTTGGTGGTGCCCTTTGCCTAGTGGTGTTGCAGACTTTGGGGCCTTTCAGAACAGGTGTATGTATACTGAGATCATGTGACAGATCATGTGCCACTTAGATTGCACACAGGTGGACTTTATTTAACTAATTATGTGACTTCTGAAGGTAATTGGTTACACCAGATCTTATTTACGGGTTTCAACGCAAAGGGGGTGAATACTTATACACGCACCACTTTTCCGTTATTATTTTTTTATACAAGTAACTTCACCAATTTGGACTATTTTGTGTATGTCCATTACATGAAATCCAAATAGAAATACATTTAAATTACAGGTTGTAATGCAACAAAATAGGAAAAATGTCAAGGGGGGTGAATACATTTGTAAGGCACTGTATCATACACCATATACAAATATATATTTGTGTAAATACATTGTGCCCATCCGTAAATAAATGTGTGTATTTTTGTTGTCGTTACCTGAAGATACGGAGCTAATTTTTGCGTTTTCTTGTGTTTTCTTCATGCAGTATAAAGATACAGAAATGTGTATTGGTGGGATGTAGGCTAATGAAGATGTACACTACCATTCAAAAGTTTGGGGTCACTTAGAAATGTCCTTGTTTTTGAAAAGAAAAGCTAACTTTTTGTCCATTGAAATAACATCAAATTGATCAGAAATACAGTGTAGACATTGTTAATGATGTAAATGACTATTGTAGCTGGAAACGGCTGATTCTTTATGGAATATCTACATAGGCGTACAGAGGCCCATTATCAGCAACCATCATGCCTGTGTTCCAATGACACGTTGTGTTAGCTAATCCAAGTCTATCATTTTAAAAGGCTATTATGTTAGCTCGGTTGAAAACTGTTGTTCTGTTTAAAGAAGCAATAAACCTGGCCTTCTTTAGACTAGTTGAGTATGTGTAGCATCAGCATTTGTGGGTTCGATTACAAGCTCAAAATGGGCAGAAACAAAGATCTTTCTTCTGAAACTCGTCAGTCTATTCTTGTTCTGAGAAATGAAGGCTATTCCATGCGAGAAATTGCCAAGAAACTGAAGATCTCGTACAATGCTGTGTACTACTCCCTTCACAGAACAGCGCAAACTGACTCTAACCAGAATAGAAAGAGGAGTGGGAGGCCCTGGTGCACAACTAAGCAAGAGGACAAGTACATTAGAATGTGTAGTTTGAGAAACAGATGCCTCACAAGTCCTCAACTGGCAGCTTCATTAAATAGTTCCCGCAAAACACCCGTCTCAACGTCAACAGTGAAGAGGCGACTCCCGGATACTGGCCTTCTTGGCAGAGTTCCTCTGTCCAGTATCTGTGTTCTTCTTGGCCAGTCTGAGATATGGCTTTTTCTTTGCAACTCTGCCTAGAAGGCCAGCATCCCGGAGTCGCCTATTCACTTTGTTTCTGGTCATTTTGAGCCTGTAATCGAACCCACAAATGCTGATGCTCCAGGTACTCAACTCGACTAAAGATGGCCCGTTTTATTGCTTCTTTAATCAGAACAACCGTTTTCAGCTGTGCTAACACAATTGCAAAAGGGTTTTCTAATGATCAATTAGCCTTTTAAAATGATAACTGGATTAGCAAACACAACGTGTTATTGGAACACAGTAGTGATGGTTGCTGATAATGGGCCTCTGTACGCCTATGTAGATATTCCATAAAAAAATCTGCCGTTTCCAGCTACAATAGTCATTTACAACATTAACAATGTCTGCACTGTATTTCTGATCAATTTGATGTTATTTTAATGGACAAAAAATGTCCTTTTTCTTTCAAAAACAAAGAAATTTCTAGGTGACACCAAACTTTTGAATGGTAGTGTAAATGTTGACAGATTCCTAGGCATAGCTCAGGGGGCTAAAGGACCTTCCTTTTAAAGGCGTGGGACTCATTTGCACTAAGTGTTGTTGTACCTATGGTTGATGTGATCTGTTATAACCCCTCCCTCTTTTTCATAGGGAACCCACCATCGCCACTCTACCACCAGTTCCTCTGATCTCAACCCTACTCAAGCATTGAACTGATGCTTCTTTTTGAAACATAGACAATGTTGATGTTGCCTGGGTAACCCCTTTAACTCCGACGGAGAAAGTTCTGTGTATTTGATGGAGTCTATTTTTCTTCTTGACACAAATGAGAATTTCTTTTTTCCGATCAAAGTAAAATAGAAATTGATTCCTTTATGAGTGTGTGGGGGTCCTTTTAGTGTGTACGTCTGACTGGTCAAAGCAGACCTGTTTTTTTTAAAACTGGAGACCAAGGAGAAGCAAAGTGTCTACGTGTGTGGGCAATGTTAATTTTCGTCACGTAAAAATGAACATCTCTTTTAGGAGTTTTATCCCCCAACTCTCAGGGGATAAAACTTGTTATTCGATAACACTTATGCACGCACACTCAAGCAGATGTGTACATACACATACACACACACCCCCACCCACCCCAATTGCTTGTCATGTTTGAGTGCTTGTTTGGGTGCATGTCTCATCAAGTATATGAGATAATGATGATGATAATCATTCATGTATGAGAATCATATCCATGAAGGTAGTGTGTGGGGATGTGAAATGCCAGTCCCCGATGGCTGCTATGTGTTAGAATTAGTAAAGCGCCACACACACATACACCATTCACTGTCATCATTACCCATCTCTAAACCCACCTGTCATGCTCCCCGATCCCTCTTTATTGAAATGACCCAACTTCCACTAAATTATTCACGAAGGCCATCAGCTCTGATCATTATAACTTCTTCACCATTTAAAACCATACTTGGGTGATCCATCAAAAGACATAGACATGGGTAATTAGCCAGGAAGAAAAAAGCACATGTCATGGGATCATGAGGATATTCTCACAGGGAAATAATAAAAAAGCCCAATTAAAACAAGTTGAAGCTGAAGCCTAACATAAATAATAATGTTAAGAGGAGTAAAAGAAGGGGGTACAGGGGTTTAATTTAGGTCTCATTAATTAAATGATTATTTGGGAATTCCTTCAGTAGCTGGGTGGGGAGGATGGATTAATTAGAAATGTGATGAGAGAGGGAAGGAGAGAGTAGAAAGGGTATGGTAGGCTCCTATTCCATGGTCTCCATGGTTTCTTTTTGGGACTGATTAAGAATGGGGAGAAAGGAGCATGAGAGACCTAGAGCAACTGAAAACGGGAAAACAAGACAGTCAGTGGGATGGAGGGAAGAATGAGAGAGAGAGAGAGTGAGAGATGCTGTCAGAGTGCTGGCTACTGTGACCCTAGTGTCAATCATAATGGTGGACAGGTGATGGGTTTTTAACAAGGCTGAGGTGTTTATTCTTTATTTCAATAAGCTTTGAAAATGTTCTCACAGAGGAGAAATAATTACTGTTTCTATCAAGGGCTTTAATCTCTAATTCATCTCATTCAAGCTGTTTTCCTAAAAAAAAAAGGTGTGTATTTGGCTTGGATTTTCACAGCAGCAGAGCAGTTTAATCGATTCCTTTTAATCTTTCGCCATAAACAAATGAAAAAGAAAGGCATATGAAGTGCTTGGAGTAGGTATTAATATCACTATGGATTTTATGATGAAAAAATATCAATATGCATTTTAATACACCTCAATGAGCAATGTTCGATCTCAGCAATGAGATAAAACTGAAAAACAGAGTGGAATTTCAAACAGCTTAGAAAACCAAAACAATTCAGACCAAATTCGTAGTTGTGACATTTACAGTATTGGTAGGAATTTCAGTCACTTGGTACTCTCCATATCCACTTCGCGCACGGCACATATCTTGAGTTCCACGGCTGTCATAATAAGAACAATTCCGACTTCACTCTCTGGCCTATGGCAGTCATCGACCGGCAGTCCTACATCATGAGGTGGAATGTGGTGGTATTTGATTATGAGGCACACGGTACATCTCAATGTGGCAACAACCAATGAAGTCATTGTTAGCAGTGGGCAGTTTGATTGTTTGGTTACATCTTCAAGGGAGTGTGTGCGAGTTAGCAGACACATATAACTCGGGACACACACACACGCACACATAAACCACAATCCATTTATTAGGTCATTTGTGTCTTTGTCAGGTAGGTAATTTAACACAAACCTTTAATCAGGCAAGTGTGTTTCACTCTGTCTTCAGTGCTCAACAGTTAGAAGAGGAGCATCACTTTGTCCACACATGGTTCAAAGAGAAGGAAAACAGTAAAGATTTACTCTCGGCCCATATTGGTCCATCAAAGGCTACACCAACTGAACCAAACAGACACCACAACCACTGAGTGGCGAGTCCTAATGTCATCTGCATACGAGGTTTGGTTTTCTCCTAGCAGAACTCAGCTAGGCAAAGTGAACATCTGTGCCTCGTATACTCCCTTAAAGACCTTTGCTTGAAAAACTAGAATAAAGAGGCAATAGTACTGTTTGTCCCTCTTGAGACGCCGAAGTCAGTATACACTTCCTCAAATTTGTCTGAAATCGAAGATAACTCAAGAAATCTGTAATTAATTTGGATGTTTTTTCAGAGCTCTTAAATCGCGCAAATTTACATTAACTATACTGAATAAAAATATAAACGCAACATGCAACAATTTCACAGATTTTACTGAGTTACAGTTTATATAAGGAAATCAGTCAATTTAAATAATACATTTAGGCCCTAATCTATGGATTTCACATGACTGGGAAAACAGAAATGCATCTGTTGGTCACAGAAATGCATCTGTTGGTCACAAAAAAAGGTAGGGCGTGGATCAGAAAAGCAGTCAGTATCACCATTTGACTCATGCAGTGTGACATCTCCTTCACATAGAATTTATCAGGCTGTTAATTGTGCCCTGTGGATTGTTGTCCCACTCCTCTTCAATGACTGTGCGAAGTTGCTGGATATTGGCGGGAACTGGATCATGCTGTCGTACACGTCGATCTAGAGCATCTCAAACATTCTCAATGGGTGATATGTCTGGTGAGTATGCAGACCGTGGAAGAACTGGGACATTTCAGCTTCCAGGAATTGTTTAAAGATCCTTATGACATGGGGCGGTGCATTATCATGCTGAAATATGAGGTGATGGCGGCGGATGAATGGCACAACAATGGGCCTCAGGATCTCGTCATGAACTCGTCATGAGGGAGTGTGCAATTGGCATGCTGACTGCAGGAATGTCCACCAGAGTTGTTGCCTTAGATTTGAATGTTCATTTCTCTACCATAAGCTGCATCCAACGTCGTTTTTGAGAATTTGGCGGTTTGGTGGTCTGAGCCGAGCCTGGACAGCTGATGAAATTGTGGTGAAATCTGTGCATTCAAATTGTCATCAATAAAATGCAATTGGATTCGTTGTCCGTAGCTTATGCCTGCCCATACCATAACCTCACTGCCACCATAGGGCACTCTGTTCACAACATTAACATCAGCTCACCACTTGCCCACACGACGCCATACACACTGTCTGCCATCTGCCTGGTACAGTTGAAACAGGTGTTCATCCGTTAGAGCACACTTCTCCAGCGTGCCAGTGACCATCGAATGTGAGCATTTGCCAACTGAAGTTGGTTACGGCCCTGGTGAGGATGACGAGCACACAGATGATCTTCCCTGAGACGGTTTCTGACAGTTTGTGCAGCAATTCTTCGGTTGTGCAAACCCACAATTTCATCAGCTGTCCAGGCTCGGCTCAGACCACCAAACCGCCAAATTCTCAAAAACGACGTTGGATGCAGCTTATGGTAGAGAAATGAACATTCAAATCTAAGGCAACAACTCTGGTGGACATTCCTGCAGTCAGCATGCCAATTGCACACTCCCTCAAAGCATGAGACATCTGTGGCATTGTGTTGTGTGACTAAACTGCACATTTTAGAGTGGCCTTTTATTATCCCCAGCACAAGGTGTACCTGTGTAATGATCATGCTGTTTAATCAGCTTGTTGATATGCCACACTGTCAGGTGGATGGATTGTCTTGGCAAATTAGAAATTCTCACTAAGAGGGATGTAAACAAATTTGTGAAAAAAAATGTTTTAAAAAATTATATTTTGATTTGTTTAACACTTTTTTTGGTTACTACATGATTCCATATGTGTTATTTCATAGTTTTGATGTCTTCACTATTATTCTACAATGTAGAAAATAGTAAAAAGTAAAGAAAATCCCTTGAATGAGTAGGTGTGTCCAAACTTTTGACTGGTACTGCATTCGGAAAATGTCAGACCCCTTGACTTTTTCAACATTTTGTTATGTTACAGCCTTTTTCTAAAATGTATTAAATTGTTTTTTTCCCCTCATCAATCTACACACGATCCATAACGACAAACGAAAACAGGTTTCTAGAAATGTTTGCAAAAGTATAAAAAACAACAGAAATATCACATTTACGTAAGTATTCAGACCCTTTACTCAGTACTTTCAGACCCTTTACTCAGAACTTCTGTGAGTGTAATGCTTGCTGTTCATTTTATTGTTTATTTAACTTTTGCATATTATCTACTTCACTTGCTTTGGCAATATTAACATATGTTTCCCATGCCAATAAAGCCTTGAACTTTGTTGAAGCACCTTTAGCAGCTATTACAGCCTCGAGTCTTCTTGGATATGACGCTACAAGCTTGGCACACCTGTATTTGGGGAGCTTCTCCCATTCTTCTCTGCAGATCCTCTCAAGCTCTTTCAGGTTGGATGGGGAGCATCGCTGCGCAGCTATTTTCAGGTCTCTCCAGAGATGTTCGATCGGGTTCAAGTCCAGCATTTGGCTGGGCCACTCAAGGACATTCAGAAACTTGTCCTGAAGCCACCCCTGCATTGTCTTGGCTGTGTGCTTAGTGTCGTTGTCCTGTTGGAAAGTAAACCTTCACCACAGTCTGAGGTCCTGAGTGCTCTAGAGCAGGTTTTCATGAAGGATCTCTCTGTACTTTGCTCCGTTCATCGTTCCCTTGATCCTGACTAGTCTCCCGGTCCCTGCTGCTGAAAAACATCCCCACAGCATGATGCTGCCACCACCATGCTTCACCGTAGGGTTGGTGTCAGGTTTCCCCCAGATGTGACGCTTGGCATTCAGGCCAAAGAGTTCAATCTTGGTTTCATCAGACCAGAGAATCTTGTTTCTCATGGTCTGACAGTCCTTTAGGTGCCTTTTGGCAAACTCCAAGTGGGCTGTCATGTTTCTTTTACTGAGGAGTGGCTTCTGTCTGGCAACTCTACCATGAAGGCCTGATTGGTGGAGTGCTCCAGCGATGGTTGTCTTTTTGGAAGGTTCTCCCACCTACAGAGGAACTCTGGAGCTCTGTCAGAGTGACCATCGGGTTCTTGGTCACCTCCCTGGTCAAGGTCCTTCTCCTCTTATTTCTCGGTTTGGCCGTGCGGCCAGCTCTAGGAAGAGTGTCGGTGGTTCCAAACTTCTTCCATTTAAGAATTATGGGGGCAACTATGTTCTTGGCCACCTTCAATGCTGCTGACATTTTTTGGTACCCTTCCACAGATCTGTGCCTCGACACAATCCTGTCTCGGAGCTCTACAAACAATTCCTTCGACCTCATGGCTTGGCTTTCGCTCTGAATTGCACTGTCAGTTGTGGGACCTTATATAGAAAGGTGTGCGACTTTACAAATCATGTCTAAGCAATTGAATTTACCACAGGTGGACTCCAAGTTGTAGAAACATCTCAAGGATGATCAATGGAAACAGGATGGACCTGAGCTCAATTTCGAGTTTCATTGCAAAGGGTCTGAAAGGGTCTAAAAACCTGTTTTCACTTTGTCATTTATGGGGTATTGTTTGTAGATTGATGAGGGAAAAAAATAATTTAGAATTTAAATAACGTAACAAAATGTGGAAAAAGTCCAGGGGTCTGAATACTTTAACCAAATGCACTGTATAATTATCCAAATTTTTTATTATATGGGGGATTGGAAATAACGCAGACAATTACATTGATGGAAACTACAATCTCTCTGCAATATTAAATCTGATCTACCCACTAAAAAAGAGATCTGTTTCCCATATTTCGTTATAGGTTCTGAGATATCCGGTAGAGGTTAAATCAACCCTTGATGGAACTTGGCAATCAACTTCATTGGCGTTGCAGCTTCTTTCAGTATTTTTTCAACGCATTTGTGCGGCTCAGTAATACATTTTCAAATGAGGTAGTCCAAGACCTCCAGCTTTATAGGGTAAGTGTAAAACATTCAATTTGACTCTTGAGGTCTTTCCATTCCAAATAAAGTTGGAGAGTAGGCCATTTATTTTCTTAAAGAAGTTGGATGGGATTGATAATGGTAAGGCTTAGAATCACACTTAGTAATATATTAATAAAAATATGTGTATTATCTTGACCCTACCTAACATAGAAATAGGGAGAGTTCTCCATCTCTGAACATCAGATTCAATCTTATCCATTAAAGGAAAGTCATTGATTTTATAGGTCTCCTCCAAATTGCATTGTATCAATACACCCAGGTACTTAACATGTCTTTGTCCATTTCCACTTAAATCTACTTTTGAAGCTTGAAAGGTCAATTAGAAATGGGCATTATTTCACTTTGAATCCTGATACAGCACCATATGTGTCCAACAGTTGCAAAATAAATGACAGGCAATGTTCTGGTTCAGATAAATACAGTAAAATGTCATGATATTACATGTTGTTCTCCGCCAATCTCTATTCCCCGGATTGAGCCTTATGTTCTGATTATTGATGCTAGGGGTTCTGTGGCTAAAGCAAATCAATAACTGGACACAGGGAATCCCTGTCTTGTCCTTTTTGATAACTTAAATGGATCAGAGATTTGTCCAATTGTTCTTTCTTTCTTTTTAAGTAGGGCGATTGTAGCCAAACACAGTGATTGGGGAAGTTCATTTTTCACTAGAGCTGCTGTGAGCATAAGTAACATAGGCTTAGTCATTTGGGATGAAAGTGTCTGTAAAATTCCACTGGGAATCCATCATTACCAGGAAATTTCCCATTTTGTAGAATATTAAAGAAATTGTCTATATATTTCTTTGAACTTTTGTTTCCGGATTGATACAGTTTTTGATCAAATGTTTTAAAGACTGAGCTAATTTCAGAAAAATCCATTGTTATGGTACTATCTGGGGGTTTTAATGCTATGGATAATACTTTCCTCCTCCTCTTTCTAAATTTGCCAAGCAAGCATTATCCATCCCTTTCACCTTGCTCAACATATTGTTGTTTGGATTTCAGGGCAGCAGTCTCTGCAGAGCAGGTGTTTATTATGCTATATTCAAGCTTCAAAGTGTTGATGGATGTCAACACTGTTGATGGATGTCAACATGTCTATCTAAGTCGTGGATTTTCTGTTCTATTATTTCAAACTCTTTTTGGTCTTCTTTTTCTTATGTGAAGAGTAAGAGATGATACAACCTCTCATATATGCTTTAAGAGCTTCCCACACAACAGTAGGGCATACTTCATTATCTACAATTACACTCACCAGCAAGTTTATTAGGTACACCACCCTGTTCACGAAAATGCATCGATCCTACAGACAGTGAGTCATGTGGCCGTGGCTTGCTATATAAAACAGGCAGACGGGCATCGAGGCATTCAGTAGAATGGGCAAAACGAGTGACCAAAGCGACTTTGAGCGTGGTATGATTGTCGGTGCCAGGTCTAAGAAGAATGTCAAGAATCGTGCAAGCTAACAGGCGGGCCACAAACAGAGAAAGAATGGCACAGTACAATAGTGGTGTGCACAACGGCATCTCGGAGCACTCAACGCCTCGATCCTGTCACGGATGGGCTATTGCAGCAGACGACCAAACTGGGTTCCACTCCTATCAGCTAAAAATATTAAGAAACGGCTCCAGTGGACACGCGATCACCAACACTGAACAATTGAGGAGTGGAAAAACATTGTCTGGAACATGACAGCAAGTTCAGTTTACTTGAGTGTCCTGCACAGTCCCCAGACCTCAACCCAATAGAGAATCTTTGGGATGAGATGGAACGGGCTGTTCACAGCATAAATGTCCAGCCGTCCAATCTGCAGCAACTGTGTGATGCCATCGCGTCAGCATAGACTAAGATCCCTATGGAAAGTTTCCGACACCTTGTAAAATTCCCTGAATAATTCAGACTGTTCTGGAGGCAAAGGGGGGTCCGACCCAGTACCTAATAAACTGGCCGTTGAGCATATTTCCAAAAACATGTCTGTGTGTTGAGATATGAGGTAAACGCTTTATCTCCAAGTAACATCGTGCTGAATTGTGAAGTCTTTGATATTGGCATAGGAGGTTTAAGCATAAACGTGAAATACAATGGGCTATGGTCTGTAATTATTCTAAGGTATTAAATTTAAAAAGACAGTCAATTTAAAAAAAGTTTACATTAAAAAAGTTCATTCTTTAATATGAGTTGTGGGCATGAGAGTAATAGGAGCATTGTTTTTCAGTTGGATGTTTATATCTCCACAGTTCACATAGACCCATCTCTTTGATGTTGTGGTTTAATACCCTAGACCACATGTGTCAAACTCATTCCACGGAGGGCAGAGTGTCTGCGGATTTCGCTCCACCCTTGTACTTGTTGGATTAATTAAGGTAATTAAGTATTAAGGAACTACCCTCACCTGGTTGTTTAGGTCTTAAATAAAAGGAAAAACCATAAACCCGCAGACACTCTGCCCTCTGAGTTTGACACTCCTGCCTTAGACATTTACATTTTTGTAATTTAGCAGACACCCTTATCCAGAGAAACTTACAGTGCATCCATTTGTCATACTGGTCCCATGTGGTAATAGAACACTGTTACGTACGCCTCTTGGAGGGAACGCGACAACCCGCTACATCTCAACTCCCCGTGGAGTGAAAAAGTATTTGAACGTAGGTGCGGGGAAGGACGACAGAGACAGAGAAAAATACAGTTTACAGGGAATTTATTTATTCCTTAACACGGGAAAGTGGGGAAAAGGGGCTGGATGGAATCAAAGCAAAGAAAGTTAAAGTTAAAGAGCTCCCTCTCCTACCTTACCTGCCTTCCCACTACTTACCTAACCTTTAGCACAACCTGGCGCGCTAACCAAAATACAGGGGGTGGTCCGCCCAGGTTTTACCTAGTGTGCATAGACAGATTAACTACTACGGGTTATGTATGCCCGCTGGACTCTTGCTTAAACACTACCAAGGTGCGTCCCCCTTCCTCCCCTGGGAACAAATGAAACAGAATAATTACTAATACTTTAAGTGAAACATTTCAATTACCAAAAAACACTAAGTCCTATTGGCATACACATACCTCAGAAGGAGCGGCTACATAATAATATCCATAAAACCTTTACTGACCACCACAACAATCAACGCAGGACATAAAAAGAAGCTCTCTTCCCTGGGGAAGGAACACTGGCTCTTATCAAGCTGGAGAAGGAGTTGGTAATTGCAGAGACAGCTGTATCCCCTGCGATGGGGCCGACCAATCAGCTGCTTAGAATCCAGGAAGCCATTTCCTGAAATACACACACATACAAACCCACAACAACACAGAAACTGTGGAACACCCATCCCTGGCGTTCTAAGCGCCACCAGCTGAGCAACACAGGTCATGTTAGGAAAAGAGTATAGTTAAGTTGATGACTTGGCTAAAGTTGCATCCGACACACAGTTAAAATCCCCCGCCATATAATATTCCTGTAACATTGAGATCATTTTAGTATAAAGTCGTTAATTCATTTTGGGTCGTCTTCATTTGGGCAATAGCAAGTCAATAAAGTTACTTTTTCTTGTGACAGGTTTCCTTTTATCATTTTAAAACGTCCATTTGGGTCAGTTGTAATTTATGTAGACTTAAATGGGACTCTTTTTATTAATGAGAATTGATACTCCTCTGAATCTTGAGGAGTCAGTGGAAGAGAACGCCAATCCATCTCAAGCGCACCCAAACCTTTCACTTTCTAATGCTGATAGATGAGTTTCTTGTAAAAAACTGATGTTTTCTTTTTAAAATAAGAACATACCTTAATTATTTTCTCTGGCTGCACAATTCCATTGACATTCCATGTCACACATGTTAATGTATTCATATCTTAAGTATTACCCATAATGCGTGATATTGAGATGGATATTTACATATTTTTTGTCTCATATTGACTCCATACATTATGTAAGATGTTGATACACTACATAAACGTGCCAATTGCACGCTCCCTCAACACATGAGCCATCTGTGGCATTGAGTTGTGTGACAAAACTGCACATTTTAGATTGGTGTTTTATTGTCCCCAGCATAAGGTGCACCTGTGTAATGATCATGCTGTTTAATCAGCTTCTTGATATGCCACACCTGTCAGGTGGATGGATTATCTTGGCAAAGGAGAAATGTTCACTAATAGAGATGTAAACTAATTTCTGCACCACATTTGAGAGAAATAAGCTTTTTGTGCATATGGAAAAATTCTGGGATCTTTTATTCAGCTCATGAAACATGGGACCAACACTTGCACAACTATATATATATACTATATATATACATGTTTTATAATTATATGAATAATTTCTCATTAACATAAGTATTCATACCCCAGAGTCAATACTTTTTAGAAACACCTTTTGCAGCGATTACAGCTGTGAGTCTTTCTGGGTAAGTCTCTAAGAGCTTTCCACACCTGGATTGTGTAACATTTGCCCATTATTATTTTCAAAATTCTTCAAGCTCTGTCAAATTGGTTGTTGATCATTACTAGACAACCATTTTCAGGTTTTGCCATAGATTTTCAAGTAGATTTAAGTCAAAACTGTAACTCGGCCACTCAGGAACATTCACTGCCTTCTTGGTAAGAAACTCCAGTGTAGATTTGGCCTTGTGTTTTATAGTAGGTTATTGTCCTGCTGAAAGGTGAATTCTTCTCCAGTGTCTGGTGGGAAGCAGACTGAACCATGTTTTCCTCTGGGATTTTGCCTGTGCTTAGCTCCATTCTGTTTCCTTTTTTATCCTGAAAAAACTCTCCAGTCATTAACAATTACAAGTATACCAATAACATGATGCAGCCACCACTATTGCTTGAAAATATGGAGAGTGGTACTCAGTAATGTGTTGTATTAGATTTGAACACTTTGTATTCAGGACAAAAAATGTATTGCTTTACCACATTTTTGACAGTATTACATTAGTGCATTGTTAAAAACAGGATATATGTTTCTTTTCACTCAGTCAGTTAGGTTTGTATTGTGGAGTAAATACAATGTTGTTGATCCATCCTCACTTTTCTCCTATCAAAGCCATTAAAATCTGTAATTGTTTTAAAGTCACCATTGGCCTCGTGGTGAAATCCCTGAGTGGTTTCCTTCCTCTCCGGCAACTGAGTTAGGACTGGGTGTATTGATACACCATCCATAGTGTAATTAATAACTTCACTATGCTCAAAGGGATATTCAATGTCTGTTTATTTTTGGCCCATCTACCAATAGGTGCCCTTCTGTGCGAGGCACTGCAAAACCTCCTTGGACTTTGTCTTTGAATCTGTGTTTGAAATTCACTGTTAAACATTATTATTGCAACTTATGTGACGTGTTAAGCAAATGTTTACTCATGAACTTATTTATGCTTGCCATAACAAATGGCTTGAATACTTATTGACTAAAGACATTTCCGCTTTTCATTTTGAATTGATTTGTAAAATTTTCGAAAATATCATAATTTCACGTTGACCAAAAAATCTTCATTTTTATCAAATTTAAATTCAGGCTGTAACACAACAAAATGTGGAAAAAGTCAAGGGGTGTGAATACTTTCTGAAGTCACTGTAAAGGATTCATATACAAGCACATGCCCAGCTGCATAATCATAAAGAACCTTATTTGACAAGAGAAGGGCCCTCAATCCAAATGGCTACTTGACACTTTTACGCAGAATGCATGTCACCAACAAAAGTGCTGGCGAATGAGGATCATTCAACCATCCACAACAGCGAGATGGCTGATGGCTTCTTCAAACTAGACTGTAGCCGAGCAAGGTTTATTTTGAGCTGATGAGCATTTCCACTTTGATTATGCTGCAGCAACTTAAATGACCTCAGGTCTGTAAGACACATTATATTGGAGAGAGCTAATTATTCTGCTGATTAACGTCATCTCGCTCCAGCGAGCTTCTTGTTATTCCAAGGTTCCAATTTGTTTTTGGATGAGGCGTGTTAATACAGGTACTAATATAACGTATTACCGCCAGCCCTGATTGCATTCGGGGAGATGACCCACTGGGCACAGATGTCAGTTCCACATCTAGTTTTGATTTATATTTGATTGAGTTGTCAACTAACGTGAATTTAACTTGAAATCAACACAAAATGTCAACATGTCATTGGATTTAGGTTCAAAGTTGGGTGAAAAAGACTAAATTCCCTTACGTTGATGACTTTTGAAAATGTAATCAGTTTTCCACATTGATTCAATGGAATCACATGGAATATTTTTAGTTGAAATGAAGTAGAAACAATGTTGATTCAACCAGTTTTTGCCCAGTGGCACTCATGTGGGCCTAGTCCTAGCATAAATGTAAGCATTGTTTATTCCAGGAAGCAATTGCTATCTGGTAGTACATGATTTTAGTTTAATGGTTTAATTACAGGAAGTGAATCAGACAAGTAAAACACATTTTACATAATATTTAAAAGAATAATACATAATAATTAGTAAGGCAGGCAGACAGACTCTGATGAACAGAGAATAGATCATGCTACTATTTGCTTCCTTTTTTAAGTCATACATTTTTAAATAGTTATGTTTTTCAACAGGGAGACATAGCAATAGTTTTACAGTTTACTCAGGGGCCTCGCAACTTTTCTTAGACAACAGCGCCACCCTTCGGTGGCTTGTCGTCATATACTTGTAGAATGGAGATGGAAGGGGATGCGTCCTCATGACGTCTTACGTTAACCACACGCTGAACTCTGGAACCCAAACAGTGGGGAAGTAGCCAAAGTGAAGTTATTCCCTTCAGTCGTAATTTAAACAAGGTATGTCAGTGTACATCATATATCATTATTTTCAGTGTATCTAGCTATAATCACAAAGTACAAGTTACGGGAACATGCAAAATTGCAGCTTGCTTATAGGATAGAAATGGCTAGAATAGGCCAGACAGCTATACATAAACCTATACAATGTTGCACGTTCTGTCTGTAATTTACAGTAGCTGCATGCTCATCCTCTTAAGACTTTTAGCCCCGTGAGTTTACCTAGTGCTTTTCAGATGCTGCATACGTTCAAGTTGGTGCTTTTTGCAGATGTTATTGTTCAAGTTGGCTACCTAGAGCGTTGACTGTATTGATCAGCGTATCGTCAGCAACGCTAAAAGAAAAGTACTTCCGGGTCAGGGAATTTCGGAAACATTCAAAATAAAAGTCCCCCACGTAACAGTAGAAACGTGTCAAAAACTTCCATTTATAATTGTCTACACATTAACGTTGAATCAATTTGGGTTTTAAAACATGTTCCAAGGTCAAATAAATGGCCACAATGCAAATCACTGAATATGGAATCATATTGACATATAGAGCAAAAACTATTAGTGCCATAGTAAAAGTATTGTAGGGAATACTCACTAGGGTCTGTAGAATGTATATATTATGTCATGTCATGGGTTTCTGGACTTTTACTGTGGTCAAACAGCTTAAAGTGGGTTGCCTGGACACTATATGTTACAAATATAGCACTGTACAGGGAAAACAATAGATTATGTGTCCATAAAACCAGGGTCCAGTCTACTCACTAGAATCCCTACAATACAAAACAGGTCATAGGAAGTTTTATGTTGACATTTGCACCATGGACAGCTACACTTTGAGTTGTCACTGTCAGCCTATCTCCAAATACATGGCAAATATGTGACCCAAAAGCATATTAATGTGATGTAATATTTTTATAATTGCAAATAAACTGGGGTGGAAAATACTCAGTTGGGGTTCTACTAACCAAAATGTTCAGTCTCTTGTAATGTCTACATTTAATCCTGCATGTTATATTAATTTCAAAACAATAAATACATTTACTGTTTTTCTGTTGAATATCAGTTGGAAACACAAAACACCTTAACAGTAAAAACATGTTTTTAGCTACTGTGAAATAAAATGCCATTCCATACACGACTTTCATGCACTTGCCTTGCGCTAATGGAGGTGCCAAATACCGATTATTAACAGGTGATTAGTTAAGAAGCCAACTTCTTCAAAGACTGCAACAAAGATAGACTGTCATATCTACACAACTGTGACACATTTATACATTATATTGCTAGTGACAACAAGGTGAAATTAAACAAAATGGTACAAACAGATCATGTAAATGAGGCTCAGGTTCTAAACCTATTGCCTGTGGAGAGTTTAAATGAGGAAATGTCAACTGCAAAACTTAATATGCAAAATGTATACACTTTTGAGGATAAAGAACCTGCTACATTCATCCTGATGTGGCCAAGAGTTCGTATGAGGAAATGTCAGTGGTGCCGATGTAAGAGTGTTCATTTTAATTCCCAAGACATTGGGAATGAAACTAGCACTTTGAGACAAAGTTGTGTTAGAGGTTTATCAGATGAGGAAATCATAAACTCTGACAACTGAGCCAGATGAGCAGCATACATTGAAATAATCGAGGATACTTTGAAATAAGTGAGGATACATTGAAATAAGCGAGGATACATTGAAATGTGCTTTGTCAGATGAGGCAAACTTTGAAGTGGTAGGTATTTCAAAAAGTTTTCATGGGTAAGCCTATTTGCAGGAAAGATTAAAGAGTCCCATCCTTACTGGGTAGTACATTTTCGATATCAATTTTCAGTGGCTCAGAAAAGGATATAAAAAGACGTACCTTAAAATAAATGGATACTGTAGCCATTCTTCATGCAAGATAAAATGAGTTATTCTGGACTCTGCGAATGCACTAGATTTCCATGTCTCATATTCAGGCGATATCATACATTCAGATGAAGATGATATAAAGACCATTTCGAGCTCCAGAGACGGACCAATTTGCATTGCCATTACATAATACTGCCGCATATAAGGTGCACAGGGAATTAATAGCCAACGCCGACCTCCGATGTTTGGCCGCTCAGAACAGAAGTGGCATTGGACTAGATACATCAGTGTTGAGAAACATAAAATCTGAACAACGCACAAATAAATAACTTTTTGGATTCTGATTAAATCAATTCACTGCAATTACTGAAAGAAAAAAATTGAGAATGAAACATCGGCACAAATAATAGTTTCTCCTGTACATTTGTACATAGTGTCCAGTCACCCAATTTTAAGCTGTTTGACCACAGAAAAAGTCCTGCAACACTTCCTATTACTTAGCTTTTTGTTCAAACACATCTGATTTGTATTCTAGGGACCCTAGTGAGATAGACACAATCTTATATTTTTTCCTGTACAGTGCAATTTGTTTGTGCAATACAACAAAAATACAGCAATACGTTTCTTAAACATTACATTTCAAAATTGCATCCTTGAACAATAGCACCAATAAATAAACAAGACTCATACAATCAATATAATGAATTGTATATTATGTTCTTGACATTCATTTACTTAAGCTCCACCATATAGGCTTTATTTATCTTACATAAAGTAGTTTATATTTAGTAGTTTAGTTTAGATTTTATCCATTGTATTTATAATTGTTCATTTAAAAAAAAAAAATACAGAATTTTAACATGCATTGATTGCAAAGCTCAAAAAAATATTTATTTTGTATCATACGCATAGCGTTTTATCACCAACCTTTATTTTGAAAGCAAAATCCGAAAACCGGAAGTCTTCATGTGGCTGGTATATAGCTAGTGTTGTTTTGGGACCCTCTTCTTGGTTGGTCCCTTCTTGGTCGAGTCCTCTGCCCTGGCTGTCCAATGACATTAGAACAATTTCCTATTCTAATTTTGCATGCAGTTGTGGACTATGAGCCGCGACTTTCATTTTTAGCATGCATAACATTCTAGTAGTAGTTTAAAAAAAATGCAATGTTATATTTTAACCAAAACTTCTGCAGCAAGATTTTTGAAAGAATTCCAATAAAGATAACTGAACTATGGCCCTCAAGTGGCTACCAGAAGGTAAATCTCGCGTGACTATAGCCACATTTGTAATACATCAATGCAGCACACTACATCGTTTTTGAATTAATGTCGTTTTATATATTATATACCATTGATTTCGAATCCACCTTAGGTGGAAAACTATAAATGTAACATAATGCATCTCTTTGTCCAGCACTGAGCTCAAGTGTAAAATGAATTTTGCCATCTACCTGCCTCCCAAGGCTGAGAATGGGAAGTGTCTTCTGTCTTGTACTGGCTCTCAGGTGAGTTCTACAAACTAACATAATGTATGGTGAACTTCCATCTGCAGATAAACACACAGTATCTCTATGGATTTGACTCTGAGAATGTTACTGTGTCTGTACTAACCAGGATTGACTTGCATGGAGCAGAACTTCATCACCAATGCTGGCAGTCAGCAGGCAGCTTCTGAGCATGGAATCATCATCGTTGCACCAGACACCAGCCCACTTACGACCAACCGCGCACACACTTATCACTCCCACCCTCACTTGTTCCCTCTCTTTCTGTGGTGTTCAGGTGGTTGTAACATCGAGGGTAAAGATGAGAGCTGGGACTTTGGCACAGGGGCTGGTTTCTATGTCAACGCCACCCAGGAGCCCTGGAAGAGCAACTACCGCATGTACGCCTACGTCACAGAGGTGTGTGGGTCACATGATAATAGCATTTACGATTGTGAATCCCCTGATACAACTCTCCCCTGGTCTCTTTGTTCTTTTTTCTTCTTCTCTCAACTCTCATTTGATCAACGCTAACTTCCCCACTGACCCAGAGAAGATGTCTATTTCTGGCCACTCCATGAGGGGGACACGGAGCCCTGAAAAACCCTGGAAAATACAAGGCATGGCAAGTCAGTCTTACAACTCATGATATAGTCATTATGTAATATACACATGTGAATGAAGCCCCCACCCCTCTCTACAGTCTGTGTCTGTTGTTTGCCACCATCTGCAACCCCAGCCAGAAGGCCTTCAATGGGTACCTGGAAAAAGACAAGAAAGCCTGGGAGGTATAGTATGGGCCTGGGGGGGGGTTGAACAATTCAAAGGGATCAATTCACACTAAACACCAACTAGAGATCCCTGCTGGCGGAATAGAATTCCAGACCAATAAATGGAATCATCCCGCTCTCCAGGCGTATGATGTCACGGTGCTGGCAGCATCCTACTCCGGCCCTCAGCTGGACATCCTGATCGACCAGGGCAGTGATGATCAGTTCCTGTCGGCCAGTCATTTACTTCCTGACAACCTGATCGCCTCCTGCTCAGAGAAGATCCCTGTGGTGTTCAGGCTGCAGCCGGTCAGTGCTTCCACCCAGTGGCCAACTACAGCAACTGTTTGATATTTAACAATTTAATTACATTTACATTTAAGTCATTTAGCAGACGCTCTTATCCAGAGCGATTAATGTCCTGTACTTTAGTTTGGAATTATTGTGTATTGTACCAGATGAACAGTGTTATTGTAAGGGCTACGACCATAGCTACTTCTTCATCAACGACCACATTAAGCACCACGCCAAGTTCCTCAACACTTAAGACCATGACTGCTGGACCAGAACCCAACCAGGCTTTCTCCTCCCAACTGTGCACCTGCTACTATTCACCTGTCCCATACAGAGAGACGTAGGTGCCTGGTGAACTGACATTAACCTGATACACCTGGTGAGCTGAAATGAACACACCTGCTGTGTTGAGTCAAGCTGAGAAAAAGACAATAGTGAGAGCAGGATGTTTGTTAAGAGGAGCTTGCTTGCCACCCACGTGGTCACGCCAACTGAAAAAAAAAAAAAAGTGTTACTCCTTTTGATTACATTTGTTTCCATCTTATGACCTTAGGCTCACACACTGACATCTGAGACCAATACAAAACACATGTAGACTAAAGACCAAACATAAGACTGTTTTCTTCAGATAGTCTTTACTCAAAGTGATGAGAAATATATACAGTATTCACAGCAGTTACGGTGACGTTAAAGGGGTGTTTCATGCAATCAAATCCAAATTGCTGTACAACAAATACACCAATTTGACAAAAGGTACAAAATTGTACATGGTACATCAAAATGCAAAAAAACATACAAAAAAAACCATCACTTTAAAATCAATGTCCTCCCAATCATGAGTACAAAACTGAGTACAAGCTTTCAGGACTATGTACAGAGAAAGGTAGAAAACAACTGCTCAACACTCAGCAGTCAACAGTTACACTGTGGTAAAAACATTTCTCACAATGATATAGTTCAAATTAATTTCATATTATGCCGTACACACATTTCTAAATCAAAATGGAGCTCAGATTTGTTAGTTGCCAAAACAAAACTATAAATACTTATTTTTAAAGTGCAGATCATTTCAGGCCACGCAGCCACTCCCAAAGGCAGGTTGGCATTTATTGTCATGAATCTTGCTCTGCAGGCAGCTCTGCAGTGGTCACTAGCTGGCACAGCCACAAAGTCATAACATCAGATTTGAACCATAACCACACTGCTAACCCTCTAATGCCCAACCATACATTTAAAAAAACTATTTATTTTTTCATGACTTTTTTCAATAGACAACTTTGACTTTGCAGCTGGCCCATCTAGCAGAAATCCTTAATTCTGTCTCCAGGGCAAGATTCATGACAATAAACATCAACCTCCCAAAAGGTCAAAGGGATTGACTGACTAATCAATGAATAGTAAAATAATGATCTCTTTTCATGTAAAGTCCCCTCGTTAAGTTTCTAAAAAGGTTTGCAGCGCATGGCCCAAACCTCCATAATGACTAAGTGAAACAATAAACTACACAGCAACTTTCTCTTAACAAATATCCCTGTCACATTTCCCTTCAGTCTCCACATCTCTCTGGTCGATCATCAAAATATTGAAGGAAACGTTAGAACTGGGAGAAGGGGATACTGGTATTTTTACCCGTTAGTAGTTCTATTTAGCTAAGTGGAAAGGGAATTACTTTGAGTATTTAAGTAAGATTAATGTGCATATTTTTTAAATTTTATTTATGCATTGTGAATTATATTAAATATAAGCTACATTATATACAGGTAATTGACAAAATAAAGGAAACACGTGAGTAAATGAGGGATACAAAGTATATTGAAAGCAGGTGCTGCGACACAGGTGTGATTCCTGAGTTAATTAAGCAATTAAAACATCTCATCCTGTTTAGGGTCATATAGAAAAATTCCCAGTTGCCCATCATTTTAAGTGTGCGTGTGTGTCAGTCACCAGATCTCAACTCAATTGAACACTTATGGGAGATCCTAGAGGCGACTGAGACAGCGTTTTCCACCACCATCAACAAAACACCAAATTGTGGAAGAATGGCGTTGCATCCCTCCAAGAGATCCAGCCAAGGTGCATTAAAGTGCATTGAAGCGGTTTTGGCAGTTAGCTGTACATAAATTGTAGTACTGTTGTAAATATTATTACTTTGCATTGTAGCTATGTTAACGAGATCACTCCAGATCCTGATTCTAAGAGATTGTTCACTTTGCCTGAGGAGTGTGGCTGATTATGTATGGCAGCGACTGTTAGTTTAACTAAAATATCAAAAAAATACTATTAATAAAGTTAGAAATACTTTCTAAATACGAAACCCACTTGCACAAACCATCATCACATTACAGCTTCACATCACCACTTCTCATAAAAAAAGATATTACCATACTAAAGACATTAGATCATAAGTGGCTCTGAAAAAAAACTGTTTAGTTGTTTTGGCAACTGTCAAATCTATCCAGTGAAACATTGTTTGATTTTACTGCTAAGCTTAAGCTTTGGATACCAAGCTGTAGAAAATGCATTATATCTGTACAATAAAAAAAAGACACCACCGCTCACTCACTCACACACACCTAGTATGCTTATATTGGAGTGTTCTGCTGTTTGTGTAGTAGTAGGATATTGGGCACTCAAGCACTACTCTTCAGATGCTACCAACAGTGTCTCTAAATCAGTGAATGCATTTCAGTTACTTTGCTGGTCCTACATGACCACCTGACATGGTCAGCATCACCAGACACTTCGAGGCTATTTAGCAGTATAGAATGTACTAGGACATACAAACCCATTCCTTCGCTCTTTTTCATTCCATCGAACTCTTTTCTTCTGTCTCTCACGCATGCAGTCACACATACACACACCACGCGCAAGTAATACCATTGACAAATAAGCAGTCTACGGAATGGATCATAACAGTGTAGTAAGCCCACACCCTCCCCTGAGTTACATACCCACAGATTCCAACTCAAAAACACCAGGTTCCCACAATCATAGGACAACATTTCAACCTCTACAGACGAGGTGAGAGACAAATTCAAAGTAAAACATACAGTATACAGAACTATACCTAAAATATATTAGCTATTAGAGAAACATATTTAGGGGATTCTTTTCAATGGATACAACTCTCAACCACTTGGCCATATTTATTATAAATATCTTTAAATAGGGAAGCTGTAGCAGAGAGACCGCTATGTTGGAGTGTTAGGTGTCTAGTCTGAAATTAGTGAGGGTGATAATACCTGGCTTTAGGAATAGAGGGGTGGAAACTGACAGCCCATGAAATGCATAGTCAATCATACACAGTGCAGCATGCTAGAAGTTGTTGTAGGCAGGGTTCAAGCTACAGGAGTGTCCAAGGGTACTGGAGGCTCCCATAACAAACCAGGGCACTCCTGTAAGAATTAAAAACCATCAATGTGGACACCTCTGTCAGCTTCGAATATCCACATTAGTACAGCCCACTACTGTGTTTTAGGGCGCCCCATGCATCACATTATAACTTCAAACCATGGTTGTAAGAATCACGAAAGGAAGACTGAGATATAGGCTACAGTCCCTTGGAAAAGGCTATTTCAGGAGGTACAATGGCAACTGTGTTCGTCACTTTGACAAAATGAACCACAGACTAAGTGGTGTGTGTCTATATGTTGGTGTGTTGGTCTCCTTCCCTCTCACGTGAAGAGAGCCTGCTTGGTTGAGGTCTCATCCACCAGCGCCTGGACCGTCACGCTCACCTTGATCATACCCTTCTCCTCTAGTATGTGATGAGGCAGACACAGCTTATCCTGTCGAGGTTCCACACAGAGAGAGAGAGAGAGAGGGAGGGAGAGGAGATAGGGAGGAGGGAGCGAGAGTCGGGGGAGGAGGGAGAGGAGATAGCGAGCGAGAGTCGGGGAGGAGGGAGAGGAGATAGCGAGTGGGACAGAAAGAGAGAGACGAGGAGGCAGAAAAAAACAAGTAAATCAAAAAGACACCTCAATGCAACTATGGTGATGAGTGAACATACAGACAGTACAGGTTTATGTGGAAGTATGCTGAAGAGCCTATATGAAGAAACAGCACTGAATTCATCATCCTCCTTCAGAGAACAGCAACACAGAGACAGAATAACCCCAAACTGTACATTTATTACCTGTTCCATTCACACCATCAGATATACAAGTCAGAAAAAGCCTCAAGGTCCATCAAAATCAGCACTGACTAAGAGTTAAAACACACCCAACTAATAGTATACAGTAATGGCGAACCAATTGCACTCCAACATAGTCGCTGGCAAGGTTGACATGACAACAGTGAATAAGCTAACAGAGTTAAAAGGAAAATATGGATAGAAACAGATGGACAGTTTGGGGGCAATTTTGGACACTACATCCATGGCTTTTAAATTAAGTCAGAAAAGAAGGTTAACCCTCATTGCTTTAAATTCAACTACAGACATACATACATCAATCAATGGACAGTAGCAGCACTGCTGGCCTCAAAGTATCAAAGTTCTCATTTAAATGAATGCGCTTCTAGTACAGTTCACATATTACTGAACACATATCATATTCACTAGCCCTTCAACATAAGACCTCCAGATTAGTCCGTTCTGTAATTTTGCATGTGCAAATGGTTTGTATGTTTAGAAATGATGGATCTTTTCACACCTTTTATTCAGTCCAGGTGCTTGGAAATAAGAAAGTTGGGTAAAATAAAACTTCCATCCAATGTACCCTCTTGGGGTTTTAAAATAAGAAAATGAATATATGGCTTAACAGAATAGTACAACAGTTGGGCCAAAAAGTATACATACTGAACCGTAGTCATGTAACTACCCCAGGATAAATACACTATATTAGAATGAGAGTAACGTAGATGGTTGAGCGGTAGAGAGGTGCAGTAGTGACGTGATTATTAAACTTTATTTAGTGACAGTGTGCTGTGTGACATTTTACAGTCTAGTCATAAGTGGTGTGTTTATTAGGTCCAAACCTATACACTGTTTGTTGTGTCTTTGTCTCGTGGATGGCATTACTATTGAGCGTTGCCATTTCCTTCAAACAGACGTACATGTGTAAATACAGTTGTTATACTGTATCTAATGAGTCTCGAAGAGACTGACCAATGCAACAAAAAAGCTCCAAAATCCAGCATGATGGAGGAGCTCTACTAGTGCTCTGTGCTTACCTGGACTGGACCCAAACTAGACAAGCTGTATGGAACCAAGAGACTGTATGACCACATGGGGAATCAGTGTGTATGACCACGTGTCTGACCCCGGAGGGCATTAATAAAACGAACAGTCCCACATGACAGGCTTGACTTGACGCATTGGCCAAAGAGTTGTAGAGACTTCAGGTAACTTTTGTGTACAAGCGCCAGGATTCTTTTCAACAGTTGGAATGTGTGTTATTGGTGGGGACAGTTTACGAATGCATGTGTGTGAGGTTGTGAGTCGGTATTTATTGGAGTTTAATGGTGCGCATCTGCAATCTGTGTATGAGAGACACTTGTGTGTGTGAATCAGACAGAGGAGAAGAGCACAGAAACAAGACGTTAAAGAAAAAGAGGAGGAGGATTGCGGAGGAGAAGTGTTGGGACATGCGGGGGGCAGGGCTGAGAGGAGGGCGGGCTTTGACAGGAGATTGACAGGTAGTGTTACGTCAGCTCACTCCAGCTATAGGCCACAAACAGCAGGAGAAGACAGAACATGTGTAACAGGCTCGAGCAAATCAGGTCCCACGGCTGCCATGCTGGAGGCGGAGCCTGGGCCACCTGTGTAGAAGCCTCGGGGGCAGGGCTTGGGTTTGGGACCTCTCCCTGTCTGTCTGAGTCTCGCCCCTCTGTGGGGGTCTCCATGGCGACCAGGGCGCACACGGTGACACGGATCGGCCGCAGGTGACACTGGATGATGTCATAAGCTGAGCAGAGGGAAGACTGAGGGCCCAAGGAGGAAGAGGAGGAAACATACAAGGTGAATGAAGATGAAAGGAGAAGAATGAAAAACGGGGGAAAGAATGATACAGATGGATGAAAGGGGTCACAGAGGAACATCGATGGATATTGCACACGAAGAAGAGAAATCCAGTCAGATAGAAGTGGAGGAGAACAATGAGAGGGGGAAGAACAGAGGACAGAAAATACCATTGGAAGAAGGAAGAAAATGGGAAGGGAGTGCCAGGAAAAGACAAATAAGGGGTAGAGATGCAGAGTAGAGGAAGAGAAGAAAGAGGGAGGGTGGTCCGGCAGGAAAATAGAACAGAGAGAAACAAGGCAGGATGTTAACCGGTGGGAACAGAGGTCAAGGTGTATTTATGTGCAGGGCTGCGCAGGCGTGGGTTACCAGGGCGACTTGCAGGGCTGCTTTTTGAGAGAGAGAGAGAGCGTGTGGGTGAGTGTGTGACTTACATTTATAAAACTGAACTCTGTCTCTTTCAGAAAGCAAGCCATGCTGGGGTGTGGAGCGTTAGGAGCAATGAGGATGCGGGTGGTGTTAGCCAGCTACACCTTCGCTTGCATTCGCTAGCATTAGCTTTCAATCCAGCGCAAAGCACCTGTTTCATTGAGGCAGTGACATTTCAGCCAGCAAGCAGCAGTAGAATCAGCAGCAGGATCACAAGCTGGCTAGGGCCAGGTTATACAAGGAGAACCAGACTAGCCACAGCAAGCAAGCAGGAGGTCTAAGGAAGCAGCCAACAGTCTCACTGTTGGTATTGGTACTACTGTGCATTCTGCTGTACAGTCCCAGCAGGCTACTCAAACAGTGAACAAAAGGCAGCTTTTGTAGTGTGAGGTTTTGACACAGCAGGGCTTACTACATCATGGTAAGAGTCCCACTACCACTGTATGTGTAACCACTGGGTGACAGAAAGTGGTTATAATTACTGACTATTTACTAAAGGAGAAATCAACACAGTAATGAGTCAGCAGGGCCAATTTGATTCTCACACACAAGCACACATATATTATGTTACCATCCCATGCACACAGGACATCTTTCAGTCAAGTCAATTCTATAACATTTCTGCCATGTTTTTCTGCAGGAATGACAGCACACCAGCTCCTGTTAAATGATTTCTTTTCTTTGGCACTAGCTGGGGTCAGAACCAAGCAAGAGCCAAGTCAAAGTTCTAAAGTATAGAGGAAGCCCAAAGCAGTAGTGAGTAGCGATGATGACAGCATAGTCCAGTGCGATGATGATGATGATGATGATGGAGCTTTAATGCTTGTGTCATCAATGCATCCCTCTCTCAGAGGAGGAGGAGTAGAGGAAGATGGGAAGGTGATTGGCTAGATGTGCCAGTTCTGGGATCAAACTCTGTGCTCTGACTGGGCAGATTGTTTTGAGGCGATGATTATAAAGCTGTATGGTCCCGATGTCAAATACATATCCTAGAACGGTAATACTGTATAAAATAAATAAGTTGTAGACTTCTCAAATGGTCTAGTCTCATCCCAGCACTAGCACCCAGCCTTTCTAACCCTCAATACTAGTGTGTATAGTATCTGTGTTCTATACAGGCTGTGTGCTCACTGATCCCCAGTCAGCCCACCCACAACTTGATTCCAAACCCAATGATGCACTGTGGCTTTTATTCAAATTCTTAACAGATCGAAGATCAGTTTACCTCAGTTAAATCCTAACTTACAGTGAATCTGAAATACAGTGGCTGATTCAGGATCAATGAGGTGCCACTATCTAACAGAAAGGAGGGGGTGTGTCTCACCTCAGGAACGCCCATTTTCCTACAGGCATCCAGGAAGTTCTCTACGTTCCGCCGACACTTAGCCATGCTGAGTTTGGGCTGCGGGGTCACACAGAACGCAGAGCTCAACGGAGACTATAATTGTCTGTAACAAAAACAATCACCAATTCCCACTTATCCCTCTTTAACCCCTCATTGACCCCAAGACGTACCACAGCAGGCGAGGGCACATGGATGCTGACCACGGAGCGTGGGCGAATGTGATTGGCCAGATGGCATAGCACCACCCCGTCCATGAGGGAGGAGCCTAGGTCTTCAGGAAGAGCCACCTTCAGTCTGCTCTCTATGCTCTGAGGAGAGACAAGAGGGGTAAGAGGGGTAAAAACCCACTCACCTTAACACACACACAAACTTAGGACATAATGCTAATACTGGGGAGTTAATTTCCAGAAGCGAGAGAGAAAGAGAGAAGCTCTCACGTCTCTGAGTTGTTCCATCAGCTCCAGCTCTTCTCTCAGCTGTTCCATCTTCCTCCTCATGGTGAACTGAGGGTCAACAGACTCCAGGCTCTTATGGGTCCTCAGGAATACTGCCCCCAACATGCAGGAGGAGAGAACAACAGCCGCCATCCATTAGACAGGAAGTCAGTAACTAACACCTACACATATTGTACTGTACATAGTCATTCACACCCACACTTCACACCCATACAACCACACATACTGTAGCCTACATAAATACATACTGCAATATTCACTGACACGGAAAACACACTTTCACTTACAAGTGGATGCGTAGCTACCGTACACTTGCATAACCCCTTATTCATATCCACTAATGCAGATGCACTCTATAGTGCTGGGCTCTGGGCTGCATTCATTGTCATGGAAACAGTCATCTGCACTGAGGAGTGAATGTGGAAGATTGGGTTTCCTAAAGGCGTTCCACTTAGTCAATCCTGCATACCAACAGATGGCATAGCAAGCCCTCAAGGAACTGATGGAACTGAAAGTTCTTATCTTATTGTACATTAAAAGCAGAAGTCTTCTCTCATTGGTATTCTATTCAAATCAGTGTTTTAAACTGGGTAAGCACAAAATATGGAAGTCAAAGCTGCAGAGAAATGTGTCTTTAAAAAGAAAACTGTGTGGGAGGAGGAAATGTATTCAGAGTGTGTGTGTGTGAAAAACAGGCATGGCCTATGATCACATTCTAAAACGTAGGAGTGAATCATTTACGAAAATCAGTCAGTGGCCTATATTCTAGTCATAAATCTCCCCTGCAACAGCCACCATATACAGCTTAGTGACACACCACATGTTTAGTAGCTCTGCTTTGTGATACACACTCAGACCACATGAGGGAGCCCAAGAGTCACTGGATACTTCAACCCACACTTGGGGAAAAGAGAAGAACGCATTTCTGAAGTATTCACACTAGGCCTTAATAACATGGGCCTATCTGGTCATCTCTCACAGGGATATGGCTCCTTGAGGGGCTATCCAAGGAAGTTAGAGATAAACACATACAGGCCTCATCCAGAAGCATGACTGGCTGATAACTATCAGAGTGGGTATAGGGGAACAGCGAGGGGCGATGGTCACCCTCCACTTTCGCCATAAAGAGAACAGGATGTTGATTATTAGAGGTTGTAAATGTGGTTAGCAAGGGGTAAGAGTAACATTTAACAATACAACAACAGAAAGAGACATGTAACTTTTCACATCACAACATTTGGATTTTAAATATTTTGGACATCAGAGCAACGTTGAGGAAATCTTATTTGAGTCATAAAAGGATGTTGCTATGATAGGGAAGATATACAAAACCTTGCAGAGCCCATATCCAACTGACAATCTCTTAGAAAAAAATAGGAACTATTGGAACCAAGACTTAAAAAGACCTGATGTTGACACAAGATGGAGGGAAAGTTGGAGCATAACTAATGAAATTACAGTTAACTAAAATGTATGCTTAATCCAGTGTATAATGTATGGAATGCATTATACAAGAGACAAAATTATCTTATTCTACAGCACAACGGCAGAGTCATGTCTTAAGTGTAAAACTAATAATGACTCAATAATCCATGATTTCTGGGAATGCTATTAAATCCAAAAGTTATGGGCAGAGAAAGAAAGTTGGCTGTCAGAAGTATTACAATGTGAACTTACTTTTAATCTGTCTGTCTGCATATTTCAAGACACAGCATATGGGGGTGTAGTGAGATACCAAATGGGCTGGACGATTCTTTTGAAATCAATCAATTCGCTATCATTAATACAATGGAAAAATTGAATGATTTATTATTGAAATATAAAAATGGCATGGGTGACCGAAAAACTATTGGTGCAATTTATGTCCAGGTGGCAAACAATAATGCAGGCACTAGGGATGGGGGTCTGGGCAGATGAGATGTAGTTGTATGTGTGTGTCTTTAAGTTGTTGTTTCTATGTATATGTTTGTATTTGGAGTAAAAATAATATGAACAAATTATGTATATATACACACAGTACCAGAAAAAGTATGGAAACACACTCATTCTAGGTTTTTCTTTATTTTTACTATTTTCTACATTGTAGAATAATAGTGAAGACATCAAAACTATGAAATAACACATATGGAATCATTTAGTAACCAAAAAAAGTGTTCAACAAATCAAAATATATTTTATGTTTGAGATTCTTCAAAGTAGCCACCCTTTGCCTTGATGACAGCTTTGCACACTGACATTCTCTCAACCAGCTTCATGAGGTAGTCACCTGGAATGCATATCAATTAACAGGTATGCCTTGTTAAAAGTTAATTTGTGTAATTGTTTTCCTTCTTAATGCGTTTGAGCCAATCAGTTGTGTTGTGACAAGGTAGGGGTGGTATACAGAAGATAGCCCTATTTGGTAAAATACCAAGTCCATATTATGGCAAGAACAGCTCAAATAAGCAAAGAGAAACGACAGTCCATCATTACATTAAGACACGAAGGTCAGTCAATACGGAACATTTCAAGTAAGGAATGGAAGACCCCGAGTTACGTCTGCTGCAGAGGGATGGGGGTGTGAGCCTGGTAACTCATTAGAGTTACCAGGCTCAGAATTTGCAGCCCAAATAAATGTTTCACAGAGTTCAAGTAACAGACATCTCATCATCAACTGTTCAGAGGAGACTGCGTGAATCTGGCCTTCATAGCCGAATTGCTGCAAAGAAACCACTACTAAAGGACACCGATAAGAAGAGACTTTGCTTGGGCCAAGAAACTCGAGCAATGGACATAAGACTGGTGGAAATCTGTCCTTTGGTCTGATGAGTCCAAATGTGAGAAATTTAGTTCCCAACCACCGTGTCTTTGTGAGACACAGAGTAGGTGAACGGATGATCTCCGCATGTGTGGTTCCTACCGTGAAGCATGGAAGAGGAGGTGTGATGGTATGGGGTGCTTTGCTGGTGACACTGCCGTGATTTAAAATTCTAGGCACATTTAACCAGCATGGCTACCACAACATTCTGCAGCGATACGCCATCCCATCTGGTTTGTGCTTAGTGGGACTATCACTTGTTTTTCAACAGGACAATGACCCAAAACACACCTCCAGGCTGTGTACGGGCTATTTGACCAAGAGAGTGATGGAGCGCTGCATCAGATGACATGGCCTCCACAATCATCAGACCTCAACCCATTTGAGATGGTTTGGGATGAGTTGGAACGCAGAGTGAAGGAAAAGCAGCTAAGTGCTCAGCATTTGAGCGAACTCCTTCGTGACTGATGGAAAAGCATTCCAGGTGAAGCTGGTTGAGAGCATGCCAAGAGTGTGCAAAGCTGTCATCAAGGCAAAGGGTGGCTATTTGAAGAATCTCAAATATAAAATATATTTTGATGTTACTACATGATTCCATATGTGGTATTTCATAGTTTTGATGGCTTCACTATTATTCTACAATGTAGAATAATAGTAAAAATAAAGAAAAACCCTTGAATGAGTAGGTGTTCTAAAACTTTTGACCGGTAGTGTGTGTGTGTACACACATTGAAAGTCACAGGGCTCTTCAGTAAGGCCATTCTACTGCCATTGTTCGTCTATGGAGAGTGCATGGCTGTGTGCTCGATTTTATACACCTGTCAGCAACTGGTGTCCCTGAAATAGCCGAGTCCACTAATTTGAAGGGGTGTCCACATAGTTTTGTATATTTAGTGTATGTGTGTGTGTAATAGCAAAGCATTCATTTTTCCCAGAGTAATAGACACAGATTGGGCCTCTGAGGGCACACACTGTGAGGGGGTCAGAGAAAGAGAGAGAGAGAAAGAGAGAGAGGAATATTGTGTGTGTCATGCTTTCAACAACAAACCCAATTTAACCCTGTCTAATGGCCGCCCAGTGGCGTTCTAGCCCAGAAGGAAATCCTGTATCAGAGAGGAAGTCTAAAATCCTGGTTCCTCTCTAGTCAGGGCTGCTACTGTGTGACATCACCGACCCACAGAGAATAAAACTGTCAACAGCTGGTGTTGTTTATGAGTTCAAAGGTCAATAAAAGCTACTGCACCATACGGTCATTCAGTATCAGTACAGTCATTCTGCTTCCTCGATCAGCCCTCAAGCATCCACACACAAACAGGTTGTGTAACTGTGCTACCAACGACTGGTGATGGTGTGACGCTAGACCAGGGCTCTCCAACCCTGTTCCTGGAGAGATACCCTCCTGTAGGTTTTCGCTCCAACTCCAGTTGTAACTAACCTGATTAATCTTATCAACCAGCTAATTATTAGAATCAGGTGTGCCAGATTGGGGTTTGTGTGAAAACCTACAGGACGGTAGCTCTCCAGGAACATGTTTGGAGAGACCTGCCCTAGACACACTTGGAGTTGGAATGGCGCCCTCAGACTGGGTTCTGAGAGCTCATTGGCTGTTAATGAGGTCAGCCACTCGTGATCTCACCTATTGGTTACTGGTGATGTCACCTCCCTGAGGCCTGACCCGTTTACTGGTGATTGGTTATATCTTCATTGAAAAACAAAGCTATCACCGCTGTTCTCACTACTTGGGAATTCCATGACCGATTGTCCAACATTACTGCTCCTTGGAACACTCCTATTTTCTTTCTTCAGGACATTCTTTTGGAATGTCTTTGTTATTATAATCTACCTATTGAACTATTATCATTAGCAACGGGAGAGTGCTAAAAAGTTAATGTTGACTTTGAATCCATGCTGATATCATAAAAGCGCACACTTTGAACAATGTTGAACAATCATGTAACATGAGTCGCCCTGGGGGAAATGGCTGTCGGCAGCTTTCTGTTTCCCTCCTTATGGAAGTGGGATATCCCCAGTGAGACCATTATCTAACAGTTAAAATATAAAACTATAAATACCATGAGCAATAGAAAGGAAGCCAGGGGAGAGGAACAGCAAGATACTCCGTTCGTACGTACGTACTAGGCTGAGTGAGTGAGTGAGTGAGTGAGTGAGTGAGTGAGTGAGTGAGTGAGTGCATGACATCAGATATCTCAGTACCCAATCTGCTTTCCCACCAATATCAGCCCTGGCATGAAAGATACTGTGTCTGTGTTTAATTCGTTTTCCAAAGGCTATAATGCACTGTTAGGCAGAGCCCGTATCAAAGGGGACTTAATGGAGGGTGGCGTCTGTGTGTGTTGCCAGATCTGGACTGTGGTTGTACTGGGAGTGAACATACGGCTGATAATGACTGCAGGAGGAATGAACAATTTCTCTCTGTCAGACAGAATGTGGTAATGTCCAGAGCTAGACAAAATACATCTGTATGTATAAATGTGTATGTGCATCAGAGAGTATCTGTGTGTGTGTGTTGTTGGGTGGTCTTGGAACTAGCTTCTGTATAGCAGACCCCCTTCCAATGTCTTCAACCACATTGATGCAGTGGCGTACAGACACACGGTTTAACTTTTACCATGTGCCACCACAACACACGTGCCAACATGAGAACAGATGGAGGGATGGAAAGATGAAGGAAGAGGAGGAGTGTGTGAAGTGTGGAGGCTCTCCTTTGATCCTCTGGGCCTCAGAGTTCTGCAGCGTCACACACACACACACACACACACACACACACACACACACACACACACACACACACACACACACACACACACACACAGACACAGAGTCAGGGAACGGAGTAATCGAAAACACCCCAAACATGTGGTCCAAGGCACAGATGTGACTGCAAAAGTACAGTGCACACTTTCATCACACTCACCCATGGCTTGGAACAAGGGATAGAGAGAAGATGAGAGATCACAGAGTGTAATAGGTAGAAATATAGAAAAAGGAAACAGTGAGAGAAAGAGTTGAGAGAGAGCGAGAGAAGGAGAAAGAGAGAAACAGGAGGGAGTCACACAACGCAAATGGTTTGCAAACATCTGACTGTGTCTAGTTGTGTTTGGTTTCGAGGCCTCCGATTGGCCAATTAGTTGGGAGGAGTGACCTACCACTGCTGTGCATGCCTCCATCGCCTGGTCTAGGGGGAGTGTCTCTATCGACGGACAGGGCCTGTGTGAGGAGGGGGCGGAGACAGAGCGGGGGCGAGCAGGGCAGTGAGGCGGGGGCTAGAGGAAGAGGGGCGGAGGGCAAGGTATAGGGGGAGAGGCCAAGTAGAACAAGACAGATCCATTCCAAAACCCAAAACCACACCCGAGACACCAGGGAAATTTCCGGGAAAAAAACAGTTTGAATTTTAAAAGACAAGGGAACGAAACAGGCAGCAGCAGTTGATAATCGCATGCAAAGGCAGGTTGGGTTAGATAAAGGGGTGTGATTGGAGTGAGAATTGGTGTAAGAGGTCATGCAGTAGTCGAAGGAGAGGAAACAAAGGAGATGTGAAAGAGATGCCATGAAGAAGAAAAAATACATAAAAAGAAAATAAATCAATATTAGTGCCATTTCACAATACAGATTTCATGACATGCTGTTAATGGTAGCCTACAGCTAAATTTGACACACTACAGTAGTAGCCCACTGTACGTAGCAACTAGCTGGATGGATGCTAGCTCTATTTCTACAAGCAGCAAATATCAGATGCTAGAGTCGTTTCAGTGAACCTGCACCCAAAGCCATCTGACCCTGAGCAGTACCAAACAGGTAGAGGATTTGTAAATGATTTTTTTTCTCAACTCAGAATCTGTGGACCTGTTCTGTTCCACGGGAGGTAGCTAACCAGTCCTCCAGTTAGTTAGCTAAAAGATGGATGACACCTTGTATGCGTCTTCCTCCATAGCCACTCTTTGGGATTGGGTGCAGAGTACTCACATCCACGCCTTCTAAGCAAACACACATCACTTTTTCCGTATTGTTCACACAGCATTACAGAAACATT
Source organism: Salvelinus alpinus (assembly GCF_045679555.1). Taxonomy (NCBI): domain Eukaryota; kingdom Metazoa; phylum Chordata; class Actinopteri; order Salmoniformes; family Salmonidae; genus Salvelinus; species Salvelinus alpinus. The sequence goes on along the minus strand of NC_092105.1, from coordinate 26,539,496 downwards.
GTGGGAGCATTGCATGTTAGCCAGGACAGGGCTGGTAGCCTCTACAGCACGGCCCAACTACTGCTGCTGCTTTACGGGACTTGAGCACAGAGGGCGTTATGAGATACCGTGTGTCTCAGAAGTTCTAGTCTGAGGGGAACAAGTTGGGGTAGTTGGGGGGGGGCGACTGGCTCTTGACCATTGGAGGAACTGCCCAGGTCTTTCTTACCTTGGGATAATCTTATAACCCCATAAAAGTAGGATCGAGGTGTGGGAGAACTTGGGGGAGAAGCAGAGCGGATCAAGGGCATCCATGTCTTTATGTTGGAGTGAAAGGATGGATTTAGGGACAGTAGTATCATGTAATTATGGATTGTGGTAGGTATAGAGATGTACCCATCCCTTCACCCACCCATCCAGGCCTCTACCCACCCTCCATACTGTGCCATTCCCAGCCTGCACTCACCAGAGCGGGGCTTCAGCCCAAAGGCAGGGGTGGTAAACGTGGGACCGCTGCCTGGAACTCTGTCTTCTCCCTGATAGAGAGTCCATGGGAGTACAAACATAAAGGTTAGGGACCCTCTTATCCCGAGAGTACATAATACATACACATTGTCCAGGTCTATATGGGCAATTGGGGACAAGACAGCCGGTATTGAATGTGTGTATATTTGTGACCTCTGTGTATGTGTGTATGATGTACGTGTGTTCAGGATTTTGATTGGAGCTTGGCATCCTATACTATGAAACACTAAAGATGACCTCTGAGCTGGCTTAACTAGAGCACAACTCACCCTGTCCCTTTCTCTGACCCTCACCCAGATTGACTAGCATGGCCAGTTGTCCTCTAGCTTGGATTGGTCAATACATCTCATGGGTTGCACAGTATCTAGAGGTTTGGTAATATCAATATTGCTTCAACTCTAATTAGTTGATTGTGCTGAGGTAACTGTTGCTATGACCATGTAGCTCGTATTGGACAAGCTGTCGCTATGTGGTGACAGAGCTGGCTGTGTACACTGTTCCCAATAGTGGGCCCTGTCTCTCTCGCTGTGTGTGTGTGACAACGCTATGGCATTGTTGAAGATTTTTTTTAAAGAATCCACATACAATGAAGTCTTGTTCTCCTTGTTATGTGTTATGCTGTTGTTCCTCCTCCCTTGGTGCTGGTCTATTTCAACTTCAGGGTTGTCAACTCTCCAGCTAGCGCTTTTTTAATGACATTAAACCAACTTTTAAGCTCAAAAGCATTTGTTTAGGTCTTTAAAGTGTGTGAGCCAATCCCAGTCTTGCTCTGAAGGATCGGAACAATCTGGGCAACATTTATTGTTATATATTGTATCTGGGCAACAGTTACCATGGTATTGAAGCAGACTGGGGCGGGGTCAAATCCTCATGTTTGTAAACTATTGGCCAACTTCACAAACTACTAACTATAGCGCCATGCTACATACAACACACAACTAAATCTCACACAGTCAACAAAAACACCAACACTACACACAAGCACCTGCCTCAAATAATTCCCTTCATCTACCTCTAGAAGCGTAAACAAAAAGGTAAGATCAAAGTTATAGACATTTAAAACAGCAGACCGCCACACAGATCTAAAAGGTCATGAGGTGACTAGGTAACAGGATAGAGGTCACACCAGCAAACACAACTACTGGTCACGAGACTGAATCCTAACTTGAGATCCAAGTAAACAAACGTTCAAGCAATCTTGCACTGAAGTCAATGGCAGATTTTTGAGAAAACTCAAGTTACGCACAGATCTTGAGTTAGGATTTGCCCTCTAATGCCCTTAACCACATATCTAGGATCAGCTACCCCTACTATAGCCCTCGTCTGAACTATGTAATACGTCACACAAAAACTGACTTGGGACCAGTGGTTAAGAGCATGAAGTGACCACACACACAAAGATGAGGGAAGTCAGAGGCAGGGATTGGCTGGTAAGCCTGAGGGGAGTGGCCCACCCATGGCTCGTTACTAGGTTTACCTGGTTGGACATATGTGTCTCATATTGTTGGCATGCAAGCTGGGCCTCCAGCCTGGCCCTCTCTAGAATCAACTCTCGTTTCTTCTGGAACTCAAAGCCTCCTTCGGGAGTGTCCCACTAGATAGAACATACCAACCGGTGGAACTTATTTGTACATCTACTTAGTACACTATATATACACACAAAAGTATGTGGACACCCCTTCAAATTAGTGGATTCAGCTATTTCAGCCACACCTGTTGCTGACAGGTGTATAAAATCTAGCACACAGCCATTCAATCTCCATAGACAAACGTTGGCAGTAGAATGGCCTCACTGAAGAGCTCAGTGACTTTCAAATGTGGCACAGTCATTTTTCACCTTTATTTAACCAGGTAGGCAAGTTGAGAACAAGTTCTCATTTACAATTGCGCCCTGGCCAAGATAAAGCAAAGCAGTTCGACACATACAACAACACAGAGTTACACATGGAGTAAAACAAACATACAGTCAATAATACAGTAGAAAAATAAGTCTATATACAATGTGAGCAAGTGAGGTGAGATAAGGGAGGTGAAGGCAAAAACAAAAAAAAGGCCATGGTGGCAAAGTAAATACAATATAGCAAGTAAAACACTGGAATGGTTGATTTGCAGTGGAAGAATGTGCAAAGTAGAGATAGAAATAACGGGGTGCAAAGGAACAAAATAAATAAATACAGTAGGGAAAGAGGTAGTTGTTTGGGCTTAATTATAGATGGGCTATGTACAGGTGCAGTAATCTGTGAGCTGCTCATCGCCGAAGTCGAGGATTGGTAGGATGGTCAGTTTTACAAGGGTATGTACAAGGTGCTTAAAGCTAGTGAGGGAGATAAGTGTTTCCAGTTTCAGAGATTTTTGTAGTTCGTTCCAGTCATTGGCAGCAGAGAACTGGAAGGAGAGGCGGCCAAAGGAAGAATTGGTTTTTGGGGTAACCAGAGAGATATACCTGCTGGAGCGCATGCTACAGGTGGGTGCTGCTATGGTGACCAGCGAGCTGAGACTTTACCTAGCAGGGTCTTGTAGATGACCTGGAGCCAGTGGGTTTGACGACGAGTATGAAGCGAGTGCCAGCCAACGAGACCGTACAGGTCGCATTGGTGGGTAGTATATGGGGCTTTGGTGACAAAACGGATGGCACTGTGATAGACTGCATCCAATTTATTGAGTAGGGTATTGGAGGCTATTTTGTAAATGACATCGCCGAAGTCGAGGATTGGTAGGATGGCCAGTTTTACAAGGGTATGTTTGGCAGCATGAGTGAAGGATGCTTTGTTGCGGAATAGGAAGCCAATTCTAGATGTAACTTTGGATTGGAGATGTTTGATGTGAGTCTGGAAGGAGAGTTTACAGTCTAACCAGACACCTAGGTATTTGTAGTTGTCCACATATTCTAAGTCAGAGCCGTCCAGAGTAGTGATGTTGGACAGGCGGGCAGGTGCAGGCAGCGATCGTTTGAAGAGCATGCATTTAGTTTTACTTGTATTTAAGAGCAATTGGAGGCCACGGAAGGAGAGTTGTATGGCATTGAAGCTCGCCTGGAGGGTTGTTAACACAGTGTCCAAAAAAGGGCCAGAAGTATACAGAATGGTGTCGTCTGCGTAGAGGTGGATCAGAGACTCACCAGCAGCAAGAGCGACATCATTGATGTATACAGAGAAGAGAGTCGGTCCAAGAATTGAACCCTGTGGCACCCCCATAGAGACTGCCAGAGGCCCGGACAACAGACCCTCCGATTTGACACACTGAACTCTATCAGAGAAGTAGTTGGTGAACCAGGCAAGACAATCATTTGAGAAACCAAGGCTGTCGAGTCTGCCGATGAGGATGTGGTGATTGACAGAGTCGAAAGCCATGGCCAGGTCAATGAATTTGGCTGCACAGTAATGTTCCTTATCGATGGCGGTTAAGATATCGTTTAGGACCTTGAGCGTGGCTGAGGTGCACCTATGACCAGCTCTGAAACCAGATTGCATAGCGGAGAAGGTATGGTGGGATTCGAAATGGTCGGTAATCTGTTTGTTGACTTGGCTTTCGAAGACCTTAGAAAGGCAGGGTAGGATAGATATAGGTCTGTAGCAGTTTGGGTCAAGAGTGTCCACCCCTTTGAAGAGGGGGATGACCGCAGCTGCTTTCCAATCTTTGGGAATCTCAGATGACACGAAAGAGAGGTTGAACAGGCTAGTAATAGGGGTGGCAACAATTTCAGCAGATCATTTTAGAAAGGGTCCAGATTATCTAGCCCGGCTGATTTGTAGGGGTCCAGATTTTGCAGCTCTTTCAGAACATCAGCTGACTGGATTTGGGAGAAGGAGAAATGAGGAAGGCTTGGGCGGGTAGCTGTGGGGGGTGCAGTGCTGTTGACCGGGGTAGGGATAGCCAGGTGGAAAGCATGGCCAGCTGTAGAAAAATGCTTATTGAAATTCTCAATTATAGTGGATTTATCAGTGGTGACAGTGTTTCCTATCTTCAGTGCAGTGGGCAGCTGGGAGGAGGTGTTCTTATTCTCCATGGACTTTACAGTGTCCCAGAACTTTTTTGAGTTTGTGTTGCAGGAAGCAAATTTCTGCTTGAAAAAGCTAGCCTTGGCTTTTCTAACTGCCTGTGTATATTGGTTTCTAGCTTCCCTGAAAAGTTGCATATCACGGGGGCTGCTCGATGCTAATGCAGAACGCCATAGGATGTTTTTGTGTTGGTTAAGGGCAGTCAGGTCTGGAGAAAACCAAGGGCTATATCTGTTCCTGGTTCTAAATTTCTTGAATGGGGCATGCTTATTTAAGATGGTGAGGAAGGCATTTAAAAAAAAAAAAATAACCAGGCATCCTCTACTGATGGGATGAGATCAATATCCTTCCAGGATACCTCGGCCAGGTCGATTAGAAAGGCCTGCTCGCTGAAGTGTTTCAGGGAGCGTTTGACAGTGATGAGTGGAGGTCGTTTGACCGCTGACCCATTACGGATGCAGGCAGTGATCGCTGAGATTTTGGTTGAAAACAGCAGAGGTGTATTTAGAGGGCAAGTTGGTTAGGATGATATCTATGAGGGTGCACATGTTTACGGCTTTGGGGTGGTACCTGGTAGGTTCATTGATAATTTGTGTGAGATTGAGGGCATCAAGCTTAGATTGTAGGATGGCTAGGGTGTTAAGCATGTTCCAGTTTAGGTCGCCTAGCAGCACGAGCTCTGAAGATAGATGGGGGACAATCAGTTCACATATGGTGTCCAGAGCACAGCTGGGGGCAGAGGATGCCACCTTTCCAACAAGTCAGTTCGTCAAATTTCTGCCCTGCTAGAGCTGCCCCGGTCAACAGTAACTGCTGTTATTGTGAAGTGGAAACGTCTAGAAGAAACAACGGCTCAGCCACAAAGTGTTAGGCCACACAAGCTCAAAGAACGGGACCGTTAAGTGCTGAAGCGCATAGCGCGTAAAAATCGTCTGTCCTAGGTTGCAACACTCACTACCGAAGATCCAATCTGCCTCTGGAAGCAACGTCGGCACAAGAACTGTTCGTCGGGAGCTTCATGAAATGGGTTTCCATGGCCAAGCAGCTGCAAACAAGCTTAAGATTACCATGCACAATGCCAAGCGTCGGCTGGAGTGGTTTAACGATTGCAGCCATTGGACTCGATTGCAGCAACGATTGCAGCAGTGGAAACGCGTTCTCTGGAGTGATGAATCGCGCTTCACCATCTAGCAGTCCGACAGACGAATCTGGGTTTGGCGGATGCCAGGAGAATGCTACCTGCCCGAATACATAGTGCCAACTGTAAAGTTTGGTGGAGAATGAATAATGGTCTGGGGCTGTTTTTCATGGTTTTGGAATAGGCCCCTTTGTTCCAGTTAAGGAAAATCTTAACACTGCAGCATACAATTACATTCTAGATGATTCTGTGCTTCCAACTTTGTGGCAACAGGAAGGCCCTTTCCTGTTTCAGCATGACAATGCCCCCTATGCACAAAGTGAGGTCCATACAGAAATGGTTTTGTCGAGATCGGTGTGGAAGAACTTGACTGGCCTGCACAGAGCCCTGACCTCAACCCCATCGAACACATTTGGGGGATGAATTGGAATCCCGACTGTGAGCCAGGCTTAATCGCCCAACATCAGTGCCCGACTTTGGAATAAGATGTTCGACAAGCAGGTGTCCACATACTTTTGGTCATGTAGTGTACATCTACCACAGCAATTCAAGCTTCACTTCACCACAGCTCAAATATGTTATACTACAAACAAGTCATCTTAAGAATATTCAAATACCAACGAGCAGCAGAGCTAAATAAAGGGAACACTTAAACAACACAATGTAACTCCAAGTCAATCACACTTCTGTGAAATCAAACTGTCCACTTAGGAAGCAACACTGATTGACAAATTTCACATGCTGTTGTGCAAATGGAATAGACAACAGGTGGAAATTATAGGCAATTAGCAAGACACCCCCAATAAAGGAGTGGTTCTGCAGGTGGTGACCACAGACCACTTCTCAGTTCCTATGCTTCCTGGCTGATGTTTTGGTCACTTTTGAATGCTGGCGGTGCTTTCACTCTAGTGGTAGCATGAGACGGAGTCTACAACCCACACAATTGGCTCAGGTAGTGCAGCTCATCCAGGATGGCACATCAATGCGAGCTGTGGCAAGAAGGTTTGCTGTGTCTGTCAGCGTAGTGTCCAGAGCATGGAGGCGCTACCAGGAGACAGGCCAGTACATCAGGAGACGTGGAGGAGGCCGTAGGAGGGCAACAACCCAGCAGCAGGACCGCTACCTCCGCCTTTGTGCAAGGAGGAGCAGGAGGAACACTGCCAGAGCCCTGCAAAAATGTGCATGTGTCTGCTCAAACGGTCAGAAACAGACTCCATGGGGGTGGTATGAGGGCCCGACGTCCACAGGTGGGGGTTGTGCTTACAGCCCAACACCGTGCAGGACGTTTGGCATTTGCCAGAGAACACCAAGATTGGCAAATTCGCCACTGGTGCCCTGTGCTCTTCACAGATGAAAGCAGGTTCCCACTGAGCACATGTGACAGACGTGACAGAGTCTGGAGACGCCGTGGAGAACGTTCTGCTGCCTGCAACATCCTCCAGCATGACCGGTTTGGCGGTGGGTCAGTCATGGTGTGGGGTGGCATTTCTTTGGGGGGCCGCACAGCCCTCCATGTGCTCGCCAGAGGTAGCCTGACTGCCATTAGGTACCGAGATGAGATCCTCAGACCCCTTGTGAGACCATATGCTGGTGCGGTTGGCCCTGGGTTCCTCCTAATGCAAGACAATGCTAGACCTCATGTGGCTGGAGTGTGTCAGCAGTTCCTGCAAGAGGAAGGCATTGATGCTATGGACTAGCCCGCCCGTTCCCCAGACCTGAATCCAATTGAGCACATCTGGGACATCATGTCTCGCTCCATCCACCAACGCCACACCACAGACTGTCCAGGAGTTGGCGGATGCTTTAGTCCAGGTCTGGGAGGAGATCCCTCAGGAGACCATCCGCCACCTCATCAGGAGCATGCCCAGGCGTTGTAGGGAGGTCATACAGGCACGTGGAGGCCACACACACTACTGAGCCTAATTTTGACGTGTTTTAAGGACATTACATCAAAGTTGGATCAGCCTGTAGTGTCGTTTTCCACTTTAATTTTGAGTGTGACTCCAAATCCAGACCTCCATGGGTTGATACATTTAATTTCCATTGATAATTTTTGTGTGATTTTGTTGTCAGCACATTCAACTATGTAAAGAAAAAAGTATTTAATAAGAATATTTCATTCATTCAGATCTAGGATGTGTTATTTTAGTGTTCCCTTTATTTTTTTGAGCAGTGTATATTACAGTAGACAGGAAATTACATCAGAGGAGGAGGAAGGGCAGGTCTGCTTGCTCAGGGAGGGAAACTAAACACACACTAACCCAGGAGAGGGGTCTTAAGTCTAACACAGATGCTACTGATGTATTTTACAGTTTGACACCGTCACACACACCCTTTCACTGCACATACAGATGATACACATACTCACACAATGGTCATAGTCCATGCAATATAGGTGCTTGTAGGTGTGTGCATTATGCAGTAAAACCATGTGATTCTCATAGGAAAGAGGTCTCACCTTGGGTGTGGTTTGTCCTTCACTGCCATCACTGTCTTGGCCACTGTAGTGAGAGAAGAGAGAGTGAGTAAGACACACACACACACACACACACACAAACACACACACACACACACACACAACAGCCTTACTTGAGAGAGTCCTCCACCATGACCATCTCAACAGGGTAGAGCTGAATTCCAGACAGGTCCTCTGTTTCCATATTCACTCTGAGAGCAGAGAGAGAGAAAGAGAGAGTAGCGTCAAGCAACTACACAGATCCCCACAAGTTTTACCGCTCAATGCCCAATGAGTCTCTTTCACCTCCACTGAGACAGCCCCAGAGTTATCCAGTCCCTGTACTGAACTAGATGTTCACAGAACCAAGGAAGACAGTCAAATGTGCCATTTCTGCTACCATATACATGTTAGAGAGCAGGAGGGAGCAGCATGCGGCACAGTGTGTGTGCCAATGACTGGGCTTTGAAAGAATTAAACAAATACAGAATAGTAGCTACAAAGACAACATTCTGATATGGCCAAGTGGGACATTTCAATAACAACATTGACCTGAAATATGATTAGATGACACAAGGTGGATAATATATTTTACAGACTGAGCATTGGGCTGTGTATGGGCGATTTTGACTGCCTATCTGCATATGATAATGAGCCATCTGTTGGGTTGGGGGATGTACTTGTTCTTGTCATAAATGTAACCTCTGATTCAGTAGGGATAACGGTACTCCAAAGTTTTCAATGCAATGTTCCAACGGTACTTCATATAGAAGACAACAAATTATTATGATAATCATGTATAGGGCTGTCCCGGTGACTTTATTACCACCACACCAGCAGTCACGAGTCACCCCCACAGTCCCTGTGACTGTTGGTCACGGTAATCCCATCCAAAACTGCACAATGGAGCTGATAGGTAGTCTACCAAACTAGCTAACGGCAGTTGCAATTTATTAAGCAGTCGCAATTTATTTTTATATGGTGCACAAGACACCTGTCTGATTCCCGCCTGTCTCAGTGGACTAATACATTGCGGCGGCCACAGGGATGGCACAGTCCATCACTCTAATACATGTGATACTGAAATTGTATAGAGTTATATGATGTAAAAAAAATGCAACTCCAATAAATCTACACTGAACAAAAATATCAACACAACATGTAAAGTGTTGGTCCCATGTTTCATGAGCTGAAAAAAAACCAGAAATGTTCCACACACAAAAAGCTCATTTCTCTCAAATTTTGTGCATAAATTTGTTTACATCCCTATTAGCGAGCATTTCTCCTTTGCCAATATAATCCATCCACCTGCCTGATGTGGCATATCAATAGGATGGCATGCTGACCGCAGGAATGTCCACCAGAGCTGTTGCTAGAGAATTTAATGTTAATTTCTCTACCATAAACCGCCTCCAACGTCATTTTAGAGAATTTGGCAGTAGGTCTACCCGGCCTCACAACCGCAGAACACGCCAGCCCAGGACCTCCACATCCCAGCTTCTTCACATGCGGGATCGTCTTGAGTTTCTGTCTGTAATAAAGACCCTTTGTGAGGAAAAAAAATCATTCTGATTGGCTTGACTCCCCAGTGGGTGGGCCTATGCCCTCCAAGGCCCACCTATGGCTACACCCCTGCCCAGTCATGTGAAAACGCATAGATTAGGGCCTGATTTCCTTATATGAACTGTAACTCTGTAAAATCTTTGAAATTGTTGCATGTTGCGTTTATATATTCGGTCAGTATAATATTATTTTATAACAAATGTGCTTTCTCCCACGTTGGATAGATCTTGCTTCTGTTGCATGTTTGAGTGTTTGTTTAATAGCCTACTGAGCACCAAGCCTCATGCAACGGCAAAATGTAGGAAAAAGCTATTTCACAGATTGACGTTTTTAATCTTTGCCATCTAAAAAAAAATAATAATCACCAGATTGGTATTACTTATAATTTATTTCGTGTTTACACTGTTCCAAACAGGCAGAAGAATATAATAATCTAACAGCACCTGTTTGTCACACATAATATGCACGCAGCTCCTGGTCCTATATCCTCCCTTTTCTTGATTTCCTTATTGTTATTATTACAATTACTATTATGATCATCATTATAATAAAAAGTAATTTCGTTATCATGAGTAGGCTTTGTATAATATCTTTGTATAACCACCACCTAGCTGTAGGCCTAAGAGCATGTCCTGTTTTGTCTTAATACCGTAACTTACTTAGGCCTATATTTCAATATATAGGCTACTGTATCAATCAAACATTAATTTGTTCATGCCATCACAGCATACGAGACATTAATGCTTGAAATGCAATCAAGCATTTTAGTTTTTAAAAAATGAACAAAAGGAGCTGCCTCAACAATAAATAAACCGCAATTGCCAAATGAATGTAACTGTTTTCAGTCTGCTATAATAAAGGCTTTATATATTATATTCTTTTCCATTACAACAGCCTCTCTGGTACACATATTTAGTGTTGTCTAAACTGTACCAAATGGCCAGAAACAAAATACTATTGTAATCCAACAGCAACATAACTCACAACACTTACTGCTATACCCTCCTTTATCTTGATCTTCAATAGTTTCTACAACTAAGTAAAATGTCTTCCATAGATCTGACTTCACCTTTCCCTCCTGAGCAACCAGTAAACATTCACCCGTTTCAAGTTGCTTTCATGTCCTCCGCATCCATTTTGCTGTCGACCTTACTGTGTTTGGAGTTTGTTATAACCAATTTATTGATGTGATTATGATAGGCTATAGGTCAGGCCCTATTGGTCACATGCATGCAACTCTTAAATGTTTCACATAAAGAGAGCAAGGGTTGAGTGAATAGGGATTGTATTTCATAAACAAATTAGGGATTTGGGTAACAGAACTTGTCAGTCAGAAACAAGTAAGAAACTAAATGGCTACACTGGCTTCCTGTTAAGGCTAGGGCTGATTTCAAGGTTTTACTGCTAACCTACAAAGCATTACACGGACTTGCTCCTACCAATCTCTTCGATTTGGTCCTGCCGTACATACCTACACGTACGCTACGGGTCACAAGACGCAGGCCTCCTTATTGTCCCTAGAATTTCTAAGCAAACAGCTGGAGGCAGGGCTTTCTCCTTCCATGTGTGAGAGACGCAGATTTTGTCTCAACCTTTAAGTCTTTATTGAAGACTCATCTCTTCAGTAGGTCCTATGATTGAGTGTAGTCTGGCCCAGGGGTGCGAAGGTGAACGGCAAGGCGAACCGCCCTTGCTGTCTCTGCCTGGCCGGCTCCCCTCTCTCCACTGAGAGAGGGGTCACTTGAGGGGGTTGAGTCACTGACGTGATCTTCCTGTCTGGATTTGCTCCCCCTCGGGCTTGTGCGGTGGAGGGGATCTTTGTGGGCTATACTCAGCCTTGTCTCAGGGTAGTAAGTTGGTGGTCTGTTGATATCCCTCTAGTGGTGTGGGGGCTGTGCTTTGGCAAAGTGGGTGGGGTTATAGCCTGCCTGGTAGACCCTATCCGGGGGTATTGTCGGACAGGGCCACAGTGTCCACCGACCCCCCCCGTCTCAGCCTCCACTATCCATTTTTATTTAACCTTTATTTAACTAGGCAAGTCAGTTAAGAACACATTCTTATTTTACAACGATGGCCTACCACGGCCAAACCCTCCCCTAACCCGGACGACACTGGGCCAATTGTGCGCCTACCTATGGGACTCCCGATCAAGGCCGGTGATGATACAGCCTGGGATCGAACCCGGGTCTGTAGTGACACCTCTAGCACTGAGAGGTAGACCGCTGTGCCACTCGAGAGCCTGCATCTATGCTGCAATAGTCTATGTGCCGGGGGGCTAGGGTCAGTCGGTTATATCTGGTGTAATTCTCCTGTCTTATCTGATGTCCTGTGTGAATTTAAGTATGCTCCCTCTAATTATATATTCCTCCCCTCCCGGAAGACCTGAGCCCTAGGGCCATGCCTCAGGACTACCTAGCCTGATGACTCCTGGCTGTCCCCAGTCCACCTAGTCGTTCTGCTGCTCCAGTTTCAACTATTCTGCCTGCGGCAATGGAACCCTGACCTGTTTACCGGACGTGCTTCCTTGTCCCAGACCTGCTGTTTTTCTCTCTTGCTCTCTCTACCGCACCTGCTGTCTCGACTTCTGTATGCTCGGCTATGAAAGGCAAACCGACATTTACTTCTGAGGTACTGACCTGTTGCACCCGCTAAAACCACTGTGATTATTATTTGACCATGCTGGTCATCTATCTATCTTGAAGAACAATCTGGTCTTAATGGCCGTGTACTCTTATAATCTCCACCCGGCACAGCCAGAAGAGGACTGGCCACCCCTTAGAGCCTGGTTCCTCTCTAGGTTCCTTCCTAGGTTCCTGCCTTTCTATGGAGTTTTTCTTAGTTTTTCTTATCCACCATGCTTCTACATCTACATTGCTTGCCGTTTGGGGTTTAGGCTGGGTTTCTATATAAGCACATTCTATATAAGCATATTTATTTTTAAAGCCCTTTTTACATCAGCAGACGTCAATATAGAGCCGCATCATGCAGCCCATGTTTTGACTTCTAAGACATTCCCAAGTTTATAAGCCTATCACAACTAAATAAATAACAGTTGTATTGTGATAGTGTAGCCTACTGTATATTAAATGGATTTTTCAACAACAAAAAAAATTAAATGTTCCAAAGGCGTGCATCAACAGCTTGTATGCATGTAAGCCTGGAGGTGCTTAACATGTTTATGTTAATTAAGTATCATAATGGTGCCCACCTGTTAGGGTCTTGTAGTAGCTCCACAGCCTCCTTCAGCTGGTTGATCATGGCAATGTGTGTTCCTTCTGTGACCTTTGACCTATGGGCCAGGAAGTGAGTCATCTTGTTTACAATTCAGAACCACGTTTCACCAATACATAATATTTTTTTAATATGACAACATTCATATGAAGAATATTTTAAACGCTAACCTAATGTTGCCCTGGTATAGATTTCAAAGGCACAACCAAAATACATCATGTGGTTTGTAGCAGAACACACATAGCTTTGCTGTGGCAAGAAAATAGTATGGTGATGGTCTGTTAAAATAAAGAGCATTTTCCCAAGCCTCTTTTTGGGCCACATTCGACAGCGTGGGTCTATCTTTCATCTAAGAAAACAGCGACCACAATATAGAAGAGCCAAGAACAACTTGGGAGCAGCACAGCTTCTCAAAAGTCACCAAAGACGTTTCTACTTTAGCCTACAGTAAAGTGCTGACAGTGTACATCAATCAACGTGAATACAGATGGACAAAGAGTACTACTGCCTATGGATGCATAAAGACAAAAATAACACCTTATACTGTAGCCCAGAGAGAGAAAGCAAGAGAGCGAGATAGAGAGAAAGAGAGCGAGAGAAAGAGAGCGAGAGAAAGAGAGCGAAAGAGAGAGAGAGAGAGCGAAAGAGAGCGAGAGAAAGAGAGCGAGAGAGAGAGAGAGAGAAAGAGAGCGAGAGAGAGAGAGAAAGAGAGAGAGAGAGAAAGAGAGAGAGAGAGAAAGAGAGAGAGAGAGAGAGAGAGAGAGAGAGAGAGAGAGAGAGAGAGAGAGAGAGAAAGAGAGCGAGAGAGAGAGAAAGAGAGCGAGAGAGAGAGAAAGAGAGCGAGAGAGAGAAAGAGAGCGAGAGAGAGAGAAAGAGAGCGAGAGAGAGAGAAAGAAAGGACAGAAACAGCCTGACACAGAGACACACCCACTACAGTGAACAGAGAGAGGGAGGCAAAAAGGAGAGAACTGGATGGATGACGAGATGGAAGACGGATGGATGAGGGATACTCACGTCTGTTCAGAAGCCCAGTGTGTTTCTTCTTCTATCCTGAGGGGCTCGTCGTAGTCTGCCGCCCGTCCCTGCACGAGCAGGAACACACACACACACACACACACACACACACCGAGTTACACACACGCGACATCAGCTGCAGTCAGGTCACATGATCCAGAGGACCAGCCAGCGATTGGTTGCGGTTCAACATTACCGTCACTAGACTTTTTCATAGTGAGTGAGAGAGTGAATAAGCAGCCCAGTATGCCACCCCTCACACTCCCCTTCCCTCGTTCAAAGATCTGCTGACACAATCCACATGGGGTTGAAGATGAGACCACCCTATCAATTCAATTCATGGGCTCTATTGGCATGGGAAACATGTTTATATTGCCAAAGCAAGTGAAATAGATAAACAATAGTGGAATAAACCAAAAAATTAACAGTAAACATTACACTCACAAGTTTCAAAGGAATAGACATTTAAAATGTCTATGTACAGTGTTTATATCTTGCTGTCACACACCCATGGGACAGCAGGGGAGGGAGGTGAGAGATAGAAAATAAAAGACGGAGAATGGTGGGAATAGTAATCAAGAGTACCAGGAGTTTTTCCTGACCCTAATCTGAAGATATCATCCATACTGGCCTATTGAGATGACTGAGATATCATCCATACTGGCCTATTGAGATGACTGAGATATCATCCATACTGGCCTATTGAGATGACTGAGATATCATCCATACTGGCCTATTGAGATGACTGAGATATCATCCATACTGGCCTATTGAGATGACTGAGATATCATCCATACTGGCCTATTGAGATGACTGAGATATCATCCATACTGGCCTATTGAGATGACTGCGATATCATCCATACTGGCCTATTGAGATGACTGCGATATCAATATATCATTATCTAAATTGCAATCTTAATGATTACTGAAGATTCATATTCCATCCATATGCATTAACGTTACAGTATCATTAAGGGCCATTAATCAAGCCTACCGGCCATCCAAAAGTCTTCACCAAGAGTTGATGGATGAAAGTGTGATCGGATAAACAGTACTGGGTCATAGAGAACGAATGTAATATACATGAGACTGGAAGTCTGAACACATCAGCTACACTTTTCATTCTGTTAAAAACACCAATACTTTCATTATTTACAGCACGGCCATTTCCCCATGAATCTTTGACAATACAGACAGCCTTAATGGAAGTGGAGGTGCAGATATGCACATTATCATCCTTAGTAACAGCTCCAGAGTCAGTCTAGACATCTAGCTCATAATGGATGATGCTGAGACCCAGGTAGAAAAAGTTTACCCAAAATCAAAGGGGTAGTTCACCCCAAATGTCAAAATGTATGAATTCAGCAAGTTGCTCACCTAATTAACTTTAAACCAAATCTTTCAGGGAGTGAGTGAGTGCGAGAGAGAGAGAATGGCCTTGCCTTGATGTAGCTGACAAAGCAGTTGCTGAGAGCAGAAGAATCTCTGTAGCCAAACTGTTCCTTCAGGGCCTCAGTGGGGCTCTCCTCTATCAGTCGCACCCCGTCCCCGTGGGGGTCCGCTACAGGGGGCAGAGATCGAGGTCAGAGATCAATGGAAAGAATGTCACAGTTCAAAGGCTGTACTGTATGGAGATACTGTCCCTTATATATTATATATATATATGTTGAAAATATAGTGTTTGATCGCTTGTTTATGAGATTTGGGTGGATAGTGAAACAACATTACACTCCCCTCCGTATATATTTGGACAATGAAGATTTATGTTTTTATGTGTCTCTATACGTCAGCATTGGATTTGTATTCAAATGTACAGAAGGTGACAGTACAGTATTTGAGGGTATTTTCATGCATATCTGTTTAACCATTCATAAATCTCTTTTTTTTATTTTATTTTTTATAAACAATGCATTTAAATAAACAATGCATGTTCGTTAATTAAGGTGTGCAGAGTGAATACGTGGTCTGTGCAGGGTGAATATGTGGTCTGTTGTACGGTAATTTGGTAAAAAGCCAATTTTGACAATGCTCAGGACATTGTTTTCGCTGAGGAAATGTACGAGTCTGCTGTTAAGGCAAAGCTCGCTCTCTCGCATCCATCCGAGCTCTGCTAATATAACAGCCCAGATAGTCTGAGGCAGCTGTATTGTCCTCTCTGCTACACTTTTCCAAAGGATTGATGAGTCCACCATGTTGTACCAGGCCACATTCTTCCAATAAATTAGAGGGCTTAGTGACTAAAAGGTGACGGCCCTCATCTCATCTGAGTCAGTCTGATCAAGCCTGCCATTTAACACAAACTCAGCAAAAAAAGAAACGTCCTCTCACTGTCAACTGCGTTTATTTTCAGCAAACTTAACATGTGTAAATATTTGTATGAACATAACAAGATTCAACAACTGAGACAAACTGAACAAGTTCCACAGACATGTTACTAACAGAAATTGAATAATGTGTCCCTGAACAAAGGGGGGGGGTCAAAATCAAAAGTAATAGTCAGTATCTGGTGTGGCCACCAGCTGCATTAAGTACTGCAGTGTATCTCCTCCTCATGGACTGCACCAGATTTGCCAGTTCTTGCTGTGAGATGTTAACACACTCTTTCCAGGATATTTCTGGGGGGAATGGCCCTAGCCCTCACCCTCCGATCCAACAGGTCCCAGATGTGCTCAATGGGATTGAGATCCGGGCTCTTCGCTGGCCATGGCAGAACACTGACATTCCTGTCTTGCAGGAAATCACGCACAGAACGAGCAGTACGGCTGGTGGCATTGTCATGCTGGAGGGTCATGTCAGGATGAGCCTGCAGGAAGGGTACCACATGAGGGAGGAGCATGTCTTCCCTGTAACGCACAGCGTTGAGATTGCCTGCAATGACAACAAGCTAGGTTCGATGATGCTGTGACACACCGCCCCAGACCATGACTGACCCTCCACCTCCAAATCGATCCCGCTCCAGAGTACAGGCCTCGGTGTAATGCTCATTCCTTCGACGATAAATGCCTCCTTGCAGCATGCCTAAGGCACATTCACGCAGATGAGCACGGACCCTGGGCATCTTTCTTTTGGCGTTTTTCAGTCAGTAGAAAGGCCTCTTTAGTGTCCTAAGTTTTCATAACTGTGACCTTAATTGCCTACCGCCTGTAAGCTGTTAGTACCTTAACGACCGTTCCACAGGTGAATGTTCATTAATTGTTTATGGTTCTTTGAACAAGCATGGGAAACAGTGTTTAACCCCTTTACAATGAATATCTGTGAAGTTATTTGGATTTTTACAAATTATCTTTGAAAGACAGGGTCCTGAAAAAGGGACGTTTCTTTTTTTGCTGAGTTTACATGTTACACATACACTTCATTAGTACTGTTACACTCTCACACCACCTTCACTTTCAACACCATTCCCACCCAGTCTGAGGACCGCCAGCCTATCAGTGACCCCCTCCCAGACTACTCCCTGTGTGTGCTGACATAGCCTTCCTGGTGTATATCTTTACTTCCTGTCCCCAACTCTCACACACACACACACACACACACACACACACACACACACACACACACACACACACACACACAGAGAGAGAGAGAGTTTAGCCAGGGTCAACACTGCCCCAGACCTCCCTCTTTCTTACTCAAAAACAACAATCTGGAAGAACTCCCACTGAGCCACAGAGACACCATGAAGGCTCCGGAAACATCTCTTTCATCCCACGTCCTCTCTTTAGAGCAACAGAAAGTGACAATGTTTCTATTCTGTTTCCTCTTGTGGCAGATAGGGGAGTAACATAAACCAGAGGCCTCTCTACAGTGTCTATCTGGGCAGTGTTACCGTGTTATCCTAATCTGAGGATGTAACACACAGCCCTGCTGGCTGTTCTCTTCTCCCATTCAGGAGGGCTGGTATCGGGGATGGGTGGCTACTCATTGACAGGGTCGGTGGGTGGAGTGGGGTGGAGATATCCTTACTGAGAGTGTCAGAGACGTGTGGCGTTGTGTGTGTGTGTGTGTGTGTGTGTGTGTGTGTGTGTGTGTGTGTGTGTGTGTGTGTGTGTGTGTGTGTGTGTGTGTGTGTGTGTATGCTACCTGTGAGAGCGCTGATGTGTTCGCTGGAGTCGTCTTTGCTTAGCCCCTCCTCCTCTGTGATGTGGGACATGGGGACATTGAGACTCAAGCTGTCCTCGTCTGAGGGCTGAAACAACCACACAGCTCAGTTACCAAAAACACTAGCAAACATTTGTTACCAACAGAAATCTAAGCACTTCAGCTGGTACAACTCAACAGTATTTCAGTCAGAATCAGCCAAATGTTTCAGCTGCCAGAATACAACCAGATATTCTGTCAAATGCATCATTCCAGAGAACTGTCGTTTCATACCTGACAATATCTTCTTCACTACTTCTATCTGATCATCACAAAATACACTGAGGTCATAGATGAATGTATACGGGTAGAAAAGTAAGAATGTTATTTTTTTAAATGTTTTGTTCAAACTCCCCAAAAAAGAAAGGGAAGAAGACAAAGAAAAGAAAGAAAGAAAGACAGAAAGATAGCCTGCTACCCTCAGACTATGTGCTCAACCGGCACAGTACAGCCTAGAACAGCTCTGAGGAGATGGTGACTATTCAACATCACTAGGTAGATGTGCTATTTCTTGCATAATTTTATTATATACATTTCTAAACATTCTGAAGTCATGGCGCAGAAAATGAAGGGAACGTTCAATGGCAATGTATAATGTCGGACACATACTGTGTAATCAATGCAAATGTTACATACAAATGCATGCAGGCGTGCGCACACAACAAACAAACACACACACTCATTCTACCTCGGTGGCAGACAGTCTCTTGTCCCCGTTGTCACTGCCAACTCCTGAGTCAGTGTCCTGTTTCTTATTCTGGTCAATGTCCTCCGTGCTGAGAGCAGAGGGGTGAGAGGATTATGGGACGGCCAGGGTCAGGAGGTAAAAACGCACGCGGAGGAGGAAAGAGGAGAGAAAGTGTAATCGCTCCGATCACAGAGGAGAAGCACGGCTCTGTCACGCTCTCTCTTTCTCTCGCTCTGTCTCTCACACATGAAAGCTAGGTTTAAGGGAAGTTATCCACAAACAGTCTCCAGACAACTGAACCGAGATTCTCCCTCCCTCTCGCTCTCTCACACACACACACACACACACCTTGCCGTTTCTAGGCCACCTACATTTGCATCCCAAGGGAGCATGTTCACTGATCAGAGTGAAGCATATGGCATTCTGTTCTTATCTTCATTCACATAAACACGCTAAATCCAATTCTGGCCTCACACCTACTTAATCATTATTACCATTCAATATATAAACTTTGAGAATCCATGTGAATACAGTTCTACTGAAACATTGGGCCAGGGTGTTGGATCCTTCTACTATGGCTCTATGGCTGAATTATAAATAGCTCTGCTGTTCTTTTCCTCCACTGCCAGGAGTGTGTGTGTGAGAGTGGGATGTGAGTGTGAGTCTCTAAGCTCTCCAGGACAAAAGGAACATTTGTCCTGCCCACGCTTTGCAGTGGGGAGGGTTATAGGGGTGGGGGCGGACATTACAGGGCACATTACAGAACATAACATCCTCCCTCCCTGTAAAACACTTCTCTCATACACACTGTGAGAGGAAGGCTCAGCAGCAGCACTATAACAACAGGTAGAAATTGAGAATCTGGCAACACTCCGTGGTAAATAAATCAGAGGTTGCCAATACTGGTCCTAGAGAGCCAAAGTGTGTGCAGGCTTTTGTACCAGCCCAGCACTAACAGTTGCCTCCATTAGGGTTGCCATAGCAACTCACCTGCCAGTGGTGGGACGTGATAGGCTGAGGCGCTCCATGACAGGCAGGTAGAGAGAGTCAGGCATCTTGTCACTCCGACACGCCTCGATGCTCAGGTACTTAAATACGTGAACTTTTCCCTTTATGCAGATCTAGAAAACAGATCATCAAATGGACGAATTTGAGCAACTAGATGATGATAGAAAATTAGAAGGTACACAAATAATTCCACTATATGGAAAGCTAAAACAAAATAAACACAGTGACATGGTCAATAGAATGCCCTATGATGAATGCTACATTCCATTGCAGCGTATGTCATGCCAAGCTGTGGAGAAAGCAATAGCCCCATGCAGACCCAGACTAGGGACGGCCATTTGAAATATTTTCACTATTCAAATAATATCAGACAAAGCCTTTTCATTGTTAAAATAGGGCTATATATTTTTACTTTTATGAATAGGCCTACTTGCAAGTAATCGAATACTAACGTCCGTTCGGATATTTCATTATCTGTGCCCATCCCTAACCCAGACTGACCTGTGCAGGTGGGCTCTGTAGGGGGTTGTTCTCCAGCTGTAGTGACTGGAGCTGGGACATTTTCCTGTAGCACACTGGGATGGTGGACACCTTGTTACAGGAGAAATCAAACTTCACCAGGGGAAGCTCCGCCAAGTCTGAGGGCGAACACACAATTCCTAGAGTTAGAGGAGTAATTGTATGTGTGTCAACAGCTCTGGGACATGACTCCAGTGGTCTCCTGAGGGTCATCACTGACAGGGAGCAACATGGAGCTCCATCCACCTATCAGGTGAGAGCATACAGCCCTGTGGCCATCATCCTGAGGAAGAGGGAATGTCCACAAGAACAACATCTACCTAGCCCACATCAACAACCCAGTATAAACACCCAGACAACCTCTGAGCAACATCCACAGAATCCAGAGTGTGTGGGTTGACAAGGTCATGACTAGGATCATCAGACAGAACTTTCCCCTCTAGAATCCCCCACAGCCCAGCAGGAGCAGCCCTGATACTTCAAGGGTCCCTCACTGGCAAAGTTCCACTAACATGGACCATGCCAAAAGTTTAAAATAAACTGGAGGAACGCATCTTAGGCACTAACCTCGGCACAAACCCCTATGGCCCTGTCCATGTGGGAGGAGATACATAGCTAGGGAACAGAAGAAAGTCAGCCTCTCTGTCTGTGGTTATCACAACATTGGAAAATACTGATAAACTAAATAGCAGCTATTAGGCTGGGTGTTACTGGTGTACTGTTGTCGTATCATATGCATTTAAATGGGTAACATTGGATAAAGTAGTCCTTAAATCAGACAGAGAAAACAGACAGTGAAAGATCAATGACAGAGGGAGAAATATAGTAAATATATTAACAGCCCAAGTTTTAGTAATGTTCTGAGAACGGTAATTATAGGTTATTGGAAG